>NC_056524.1:42295504-42334865 GCF_019175285.1 Sceloporus undulatus
TTGATTATATGTATTTGTTAGTTTGCTTATATTATACTATTTTTTTTTGTATTTTAGATGGATAATTTGTTTTACTATTGTATTGTATAGTTTTATATTTTTATAATTCCTTCCTTCCCTTTTTGTGTGTGTGTGTGTGTGTGTGATATATTGTGTGTGCGCGGGCACACACACACAAACATTTTTGAAATTTGAGGTATGTGTGCAAAAATGGCATTGGGGCTGCACATAACCTACATTTTGCTTGTCCTTATTTTATCTGTTCTTTACCTAATGCCTATGTATTACACACACACACACACACACAGACACAACGTGATGCAAAGGATGTTGCAAAGGAAAAATAACATAGTTCTAAAATACTGCAAAAATAACCCAGTTTGTGACTGCTTTAACTGCCCTGGCTCACTGTTAGGGAATTCTAGGAACTGTAGTTTTGCGAGACATTTAGCCTTCTCTGTCAGAGAGCTCTGGTTCCACAATAAACAATTCCCAGAATTTCCTAGCACTGATCCAGGGCTGTTAAAGCAGTTTCAAACTGGATTATTTCTGCAGTGTGTTCTGGACAATAGAGCCAAGTTTCTACCGCACAGCAGGACAACATCTCATATTTTAGATCCAACAATGACCACAGTTACACAACTAGGAAAAAATGTGGTACAGAAAGTCAAGGTAAGTGTGCAGATAACTAGTAAAGCCTCTCAGGGCTTTCCAGACAACTGAATAAACACATATTTCTTCTCTGTCCCAATTATATAGCCTCATGAATTTTGTAGGAATAATTCTCCTGAAACACAGCTTGGAAACATGCAGCTCCCAGATCACATTTGAGATGCTAGCAGTGATCAGGTGCTTCATGAAGATAACAGTGACAATGCCTAATGAAGGTAAGGAGCTTATCAGATGAACTTTAAAACCATCTCAAGTGTACAGGGCTGCAGGATAGAGATGTGGATTATCACATGCTAAATTACCACCTAATCGCCGCCCGCCCTCAGGCCGGGTCCAAGCCAGGTCCCAGCTGTGCTACTCCGCACTTTCTCGAAATCGGAAGCTTTCTAGCTTCGAAAAAGTGCTGGTGGAGTGCAGCTGGGACCCGGGCTGATGGCAGGCGATGATTAGGGGGCGATTTAGCATGCGATAATCCCCGCCACCATCCCACATCCCGGCTACAGCTCAGAACGAGACGGTTTTTAATAGTTCATCTCATAAACTCCCCAGAATAACAATGATGATACTAATAACAGTGTTAGCTCTTGAGATCTCTTCCTCCAAGCTGATTTCTTTTGCTCTTTTCTCTCAATACATGAAACAGACCAAAAAGATCTCGCTGAAGTCTGGTTCCATTAACTTCCACAGTGAACATAAAAAATCCTCAAATACTTACTGGAATTTTAGAAACTCTGACTTCAACATCAGGGGCCAATGAAAATAAGGCTTTTATTAAGGAGGATTTTCCCACATTGCTTCTTCCTAAAAAACATACCTGGGGGGGAAAGTTACAATCACTGCAATTTTCTCTTTCTCCACCAATAAAAAAGGTATGCCATTAAAAAAAGCAGCCACTCATCTGTTACCTCTGTTGTCACCTCTAAGATCTGCACAGTCCAATTTGTGGCTGTAAGATAAATCTAATTTCCCATGCAATTAATATACATCTTCAGAAGATGTGGAGTTCTATTATCCCTGTAGCATCACTTTGTAGCATCACCATTACACTTGTAAAGACAAAGGACCCTTTGATATTTCTAGAATTTGGGATCTTGCAGAAGTTCTATGGACAAAATAATGGGCAAGATCATTTAATATCTTGAAAATAGCTGATACAATCCACCGCCCACACTCCAGACCCCAGCTTGTACCAGTTACAGTTATTCTTTGGATTTAGTTACAAGAACTTCAGCACATTATCATTGTTACCCATGATGTCAGGACAGTTGTCTGAAACAGCGTTGCCTGTGTCTTGTCTTTTTCAGCAAAGGAAAAGCGGCTTCTGGTTCTCTATCACAAGGACCAGAAACTTGTGTTTAACAGCTACAATAAAGCCCAATTCTGAAATTATAGAGTTTTGTGGATCTCTATTCATGCTTTCAATACCCCCTTCACTTCCTCCATACTTCATTCCCACAACATTTGAAACAATGCAGTTTTGGTTACATTTGCCACTCTTTTGTGAAAATCACCAAAATGGTAAGAGAGTTGCTTCTAAGACTGCAACTACCTTTAATTAATCTCACCTCTGGCAATGACAATTGTGGAATGTGATCCATACGGACGGCAGAAGAGTAATAATCAATGATGTGTTGCCGTGACTGAATGAAAAACTTCTCTGCTTTGTTGATGTCATCATGATTAGGACTGAAAATATGAAAGCATGATGTGTCCACATTAGGGGTAAGATATTTTTCCAGATCTTGGAGCGGGAAAGTGAGTCCAGTGAACTGTTTTTCCTGTAATTGTTGAACTTCTGAAAATGAAGCATATTTGATAGGAGTGCTGCTTTTGGACACGAGATGTCTCTGCCGCAACCAGCTTATTGTTAGATCTTTCCTTCCTTTTGATAACTGGAACATCTTTGCCAATGGATTGCTAAAAGCCATGCAATTCTCCACTGACCAGTGTAGTACATTCATTTTTAAAAAGCAGTCTTTAGTTTAGGGTTCTTAAGGTCAGAGGGCTGATTAAAGAGAAAAGAGAGAGAGAGGTTATGAACACTACCACAATTGTAGCAAAAATAATGAGTGTCCATTAACACCTTGAAGACCAACAAATTTCTTTTAACATGAGCTTTTGTTGATATCAGATCAGCAGATATATGTAGTATTATCTAGAACTCCACATGCGTTATAGTATACACATTTGGGATAGGTGAGGCTATAAAAATAGATCTACAGGAAAAGCCATAAATTCTGACAGTGACAAGTATAGAATCACAGAGCTGGAAGAGACCACAAGGGTTATCCAGTCCAACCCCTGCCATGCAGGAAATCACAATCAAAGCATACCCGACGGATGGCCATCCAGCTGTTTAAAAACCTCCAAAGAAGGAGACTCCACCACACTCCAAGGGAGTGTATTCCACTGTCGAACAGCTCTTACTGTCAGGAAGTTCCTCCTAATGTTGAGCTGGAATCTCTTTTCCTGGAGCTTGCATCCATTGTTCTGGGTCCTAGTCTCTGGAGCAACAAGCTTGTTCCACCCTCATTGTAACACTCCTTCAAATACTTAAACAGGCCTCTCATATCACTTCTTAACTATCTCTTCTCCTGGCTAAACATACCCAGTCTCTCCTCATAGGGCGTGGTTTCCAGATCCTTTACCATTTTGGTCACCTTCCTCTGGATACACTCTAGTTTCTCAATGTCCTTTTGGAATTGTGGTGCCCAGAACTGGACACAATATTCCAAGTGGGGCCTGACCAAGGCAGAATAGAGTGGCGCTATTACTTCCCTTGATCTAGACACTATACTTCTATTGATGCAGCCTAAAAACACATTGGCCTTGTTAGCTGCTGCATCGCACTGTTGACTCATGTTCAACTTGTGGTCTACTTGGACTCCTAAATCCCTTTCACATGTTGTCTCCTTAAGCCAGATGTCCCCCAACCTATATCCATACATTTCAGGGTTTTGGCATAAGTATAGTACCTTACATTTCTCCCTGTTGAAATTCATTTTGTTAGTTTTGGCCTGGTGTTCTAATCTATTAAGGTCACTCTGAATTTGGATCCAGTCCTGTTTGGTATTAGCCACTCCTCCTAATTTGGTGTCATCTGCAAGTATATTCAGTAGACTGAAGTCTATGAAAGCTCATGCTGCCAACGTCTTTCTTTCAGTTACTATCAAAGATGCTACAAGATCTCTCTACATGCTGATTCTACAGACTAACACAGCTATACAGTACCTTTGAATTCTGCCACTTAAATACAATTTGCTGATAACTCAAATGCCTCCTTAAGTAACACAACTAATAGCAATAATAACAACGACAACATTTATTTCTTAATTCTTACCAATCTCTCCCTATGGACTGAGGAAGGGAACAACAGGCAAACATCAGTTAAAACACACCTGTTACAGCACCCATCGGTTTAAAAGGACAAATAAGAAAAACATACACATGTTAAAACAATCTGCATTTAAAATTAATCATTTAACAACAACAACAATAAACACATACACTATAGCTGCAGTGGTGCATTAAAAACCTAAACTCTGAATCAAAACTCTATGATTCCAAGATTCTATGAAATGAGTTTTTATTTACAGAAGAGAGGCAGCTTAGTGTAGTGGTTTGAGTGTTGCAGTACATGACTCTGGAGTACAGGATTTGATTCCCAGATTGGCCTTAGAATTATGGAAGCATAGGCCTGTTACAGACTGCCAAAATAAAGCTGCTTCGGGTCTCTTTGGAGGTATGCTATTTAAATGATGCATGGGTCCTAAGAGTCCGGAGGTCGTGCCAAAGCCACACTCCATTCCTAAGCACTGGAGTGCAGCTTTGGTGCAGCTTCTGGATTCTTAGGGTGCATGCATCATTTAAACAGAATACTGTACCTCCAAAGAGACCCGAAGCAGCTTTATTTTGGCAGTCTGTAACAGGCCATAGAGATGGAAGAGACCCCAAAAAGGGCCCTCTAGTCCAACCCCCTTCTGCCATGCAGGAACTCTCAGTCAAAGCATCCCCAGTGACAGGTGACCTTCCAGCCTCTGCTTAAAGACCTCCAAGGAGGGAGACTCCACTACACTCCGAGGAAGTGTCTTCCACTGTCGAACAGCCCTTACTGTCAGGAAGTTCCTCCTAATGTTGAGCTGGAATCTCTTTTCCTGCAGCTTGCATCCATTGTTCCGGGTCCTGTTCTCTGGAGCAGCAGAAAACAAGCTTGCTCCTTCCTCAATATGACATCCCTTCAAGTATTTAAACAAGGCTATCATATCAGCTCTTAAGGCAAACCTCCTCTGAAGAAACCTGCCCCGAAAACCCAGGAACACCGCACTGAGAGTGTCAAAAGTCTACTCAGTCCAATGCTAAAAGCGGAGGACGTTGCAGGACTCCTCTTGGAAAGAAGGGGGAAATAATGGAGGACGTCCTGCCCTCCTCCCTCTTCCCAATGAGTGCTCCTCCTGGGAACCAAAACTCACCCCTTTTTTCCAGCCCCAGAAGCAGCGAATGAGAGCCCAGCTCTTTGCCCTCTCTCTCGCCTCGGAGGAAACACTGACAAAAAGGAGCCTGCTTGCTAAGGGACCCTGGGAAATGTAGTTTATTGCGGCCTCAGAGCTCTCTCTGGCAGAGAAGGCTCAATGTCTCACAGAACTACAATTCCCAGGATGCCCTTGCACCACTGAGCCAGGCCTCAAGAGGGATGATTAATATCTCTGCAGTGTGTTTTGTTCCACACACAAGCTTCCCTGAAATGGATATAGAGATAGTTACTCTATATCCATTTCCCCATGTCCTTTAAGAGATGTTGGACTTCAGCTCCCAGAAGCCTCAGCCATGTTGGCCAATAGCCTGGAATTCTGGGAGCTGAAGTCCAAAATCCCCTTAAAGAGCACAGTGACACTCTTATAGTCCTGCTAGTGTGTTGTTGTTGTTTTTGTTGTTTGTTGTTGTTGTGTGCCTTCAAGGCATTTTTAGTTACTGGCCCCCTTAAGGTGAACCAATCACTGGATTTTTTTTCTTGGCCAGTTTCTTCAGAGGGGTTTTTCCATTGCCATCCTCTGAGGCTGAGAGAGTGTGACCTGCCCAAAGTCACCCAGTGGGGGTCCCATGGACAAACAGGGATTCGAACCCTGGTCTCCAGAGACTTGAGATGCACTTCTGTCACCGACCACATTATTGCATTACACTCTGCTGCTATTCCAGTTTTACTGCTCTGGCTGCGTCCTGTTGCATTCTGGGGTTTGTAGTTCAATGAGGCCTAAGAGCTCTCTGGCTGAGAATTCTAAATGCCCCCCTCTTAAACTGCAAATCCCAGAATGCAACAGGAGGCAGCCAAAGCAGTCAGAGTGGCATATCAGCACTATAAGAGTTTAGTGCGGTAATCTAGTTAGTCTCTTTCATTTTTCCTTAGGCTGGCATTCAGTTAGTGATGTACACATGTGCAAATTGCACAACAAACACCTGCTGGGTGAATTATTTGTAATATCCTAATAAATGTATTCTGCTGACAGGAGGGCAAGAGCAAAGCTGTATATTGCAGTTGCACCTGGGCACTGTGCTTTGTGGTTGCGCATTGCGGTTGCATTTGCACACTTCACAGTGCAAAACAGTGCCCAGTCATTGACACTGATATCTTTGCTATTCTGCATGAAGGTTGTATAGTATTGGCATATCTCTGCATATTGATATTTATGCTGCACTGAAGAAGTGCTGGATTACAGCCTTAATGTGTTATCATTGCCACACTTTTGTTTGTTGGTTTGGTTTTGCTGTTTAAATGCTTGTAGTTTTTGTGTGTCCTCATGCTGACTCCCACTTATGGTTGTTAGGGGGCCCTATAGGTGGACCTTATCACACCAGAACAGAAATGGGATTTAAAATAGAATTAAATTAGAAAAAAAACCCCGCAAATGCAGGAAGCTTATAACATGGTATTACTGGCAAAGTGAAATAACGTGAAGATATAGCGAGGGCAAAAGGGACAAAAATGGCAGCTGTTCTACTTTCATGAAGTTCCGAATTCAGTCAGAGCTACTGTTTACCACTGATGTTTCTCTTTCATTGAACTTAGGTTATGTTTACCGGCTTTCCTCAGTTTGCAAGAACTGAACTTAACCTGGGCAAACAGATTATAAAATGAACTTCCCAGAACTTCCCCTCCCATATGTCCAGATTTGTTTGTTGTTATTGTGCACCTTTCAGTCATTTCCAACCTCTGGCGAACCTAAGGTGAACATATTACAGGGTTTTCTTGGAAAGTTTTGTTCAGAAGAGTTTTGGCTTTGCCTTCCTCTGAGCAGGAGAAATTGTGACCTGCCCAAGGTCAGCCAGTGGGTTTCTGTGGCTGAACAGGGATTCAAATTCTGGCCTCCAGACTTTTAACAAGTTTGATGCTCAGATCACAACTACACCATGCTACACAAAAATAATTTCCCTTTAGTGAGTAATGTGGTTAAGTTTAATTCCAAGTAGGCAAGGATCCTATAGATGAGGAGGGAAATCTGGACACATGATATCATAGAAAGCCATAGTCAAATGCTGCAAGGTACATACCGGTAGATCTTTTTTCTATCTGCACACATTTTACAGGCTACATGTCTAAATCAGGCCATTTCGTACTTTTGATAAAATTGCTCTGCAAGTTCATGGTTTTCGTGATTTATCGTGATTCATACACTTAACTATTAAGCAACAACCACCAGCTGAACTGCAAATCTCATCATTTCCAACCATTCCAGATGGGAGTTGCATTGCAACATCATCTAGACTTCTGCATGATTTCCATCCAGCAGCAGCAAATGAACAGTTATTACCATCCTTTCAACACCAGGTGGCAATAGAGATAGGGAAAAATACTTTACTGCCGTAGTCATACTAATCTGGGAATATAATCAATATGTAAAGAGATCTTGTAGCATTTTTGAGACTAAGGACTTTATCACATGAGGAAAATAGGGGGATTATCCCATGAAATTCATGCAGTCGTGATTAACATTTTCACACACATCACACTTAAAGAGCCATTATCCCGGGCATAAACAGGCAATAAACAGCAATAAATCATTCACAGGCATTCCTTTTTTTAAAATATTCTTTATTTATACACTTGATAAAATATATTCTTATTTGAACTGTATTCTTTACATTGTTATCTTTGCCATTTCCTCCATACACCCTCCCTAAATTTTTCTTCTTGTGTCTGTTATGATAAGAGACAACTTCTATATTTTCAAAAGATTCTTCACAGCATCATCATATATTCCTCTTTCTTTTTTCAAAATTATTATCCATTTCACTAATCTATATACATATTCTTTCTTCTCCTAGAACTATGTACATTTTTATATTTCATTTTTCATACTTTAGTAATCTCTCTGTTTCTCATCACAGTTTGATCGTCTCTTTCTACAATACTTCAACAATGGATCCCATATTTCTTCTCCCTCTTTAGTTATATTATCTCTCATTAACATTGTTAATTTATCCATTTCAAGTACATCTAAGGCTTTTAAAAGCCATTCATCAATAGTTGGGGTCTCTGGCTCTTTCCAGTGTTTTGAAAAAACTGTTCTTGCTATTCTCAATAAATGCAATATTCCTTTCAGGTTTTTTCTTTCCTCTTTGCCTTCTGCCATATTCAATAGGTAAGTTTCTGGTTCTAGCCTGATTTTTATCTGATACATTTTTTGAATTATTGTATGAATTTCTTGCCAATTTTTTTAGATTTCCCAGGATTTCCTTGTGAATGATTTGTTGCTGTTTAGTGGCTGTTTATTCACAAGATAATTGCACTTTAATTGCAACATTGTGTGAAAATGTTAATCGCGATTGCGTGATTTTCACAGAATAATAGATGTTTAAGCCCCCAATTTTCCCTGTGTGATAAAGTCCTAACTGAAAGAAAGAAGTTGGCAGCATGAGCTTTCGTAGACTAACATCTACTTAGGTTTGCATATGAGGAAGTAGACTTTAGTCTACAAAAGCTCATGCTGCCAACTTCTTTCTTTCAGTGAGTCTCAAAGATGCTACAAGATCTCTCTACATACTGATTCCTACATACTAACATGGCTATATCTTTGAATTCTACCAGTCTGGGAATAAAATTGTTGTTTTCAAAGGCTAAGACTGGTTTCCCAGAATCCCCAATCCAGCATTGCAATACTGGTTGCACATTATAAGAGCTGTAGCTGGCAAATCATGTTCTCCAAGCTCAGGGACCATGAAACCCTTGTAGGCATAGATCAGGTCAGTTGCCAACAGGATTCTGTCCTCCCACTTCCCAAGTGCCCAGAGCTTCTTGGGGAGGACTGACCCATTTTTGCCTTGGTTCTCTCCCAGCTTCTTCCCCATCCCTTCTCTTCCATGCAACTGCAGGCTTATTGTTGTCATGTGCCCTCGAGTCATTTCCGACTTATGGCGACCCTAAGGCAACCCTCTTGGCAAGATTTGTTCAGAAGAGGATTGCCATTGCCTTCCCCTGAGGCTGAGAGCATGTGACTTGCCCAAGGTAACCTAGTGGATTTCATGGCCAAGCAGGAGTCAAACCCTGGTCTCCAGAATCATAGCCCAACACTTAAACCACTATGCCATGCTGGCTCTCACAATGGCAGGCACATGGAGTAAACAAACCCCTATTTTTTCCCCTGGTTCTCAGGAGAATCTTGGGATTTGTAGTTTGGTGAGTCACCAGATCTCTTTGATAAACCAGGCTGAATACCTCACCAAACTACAAATCGCAGAATTCCACAGGATAGAGACATAACAGTTAAAGTGATGTCAAATTTCTTTATTACGAACCAGAAGTAACCCCAAACAGTAACTGTTCTAAGAGCTGGGTCTGGAAGACCACCCGACATAGATCTGCTTGCCAGCCACCCTGATTAACTGTACTGTTTCCTTTTATCTTTGGAGTCTGTTAGGAAGAGCAAGTTTCAAACTAAGAAAATGCTGAAGTAAACTGCTGGAATAAATATTGCTGAAGAATTTTTCCCCCACTAAGCTGCTATATGGAGTAGCTACCTTACTGAAATAGTCTAGCACCATTGTTTTGAAAACAGGCGTTTTGTTTGCTGACACATGTGGCTAGAAATGGGAAATAGGAATTTTGTCAGTAAACCACTCTGAGCATTTATAGCTCTGCTCAGACTGTCAGACAACTTCTATTTACGGATCTCAAGTCATAATAGGCATGACTCTGCAAATACAAAACCAAGATTCTGACAAGAGAGGAGGAAAAATTTAGTCCACAAATAGAGGAGTTATTTCACTTCTGTAGAAGTATACATTTATTGAGCTTTTTGGTTCTGTAGGTTTTTCTCAGAATAAGCAATGCAGACAACCCTTTCAAGCACCCCTGTTTTGCACAGAATGCTGAAGCAACTAGTTACTGTGAACACAAGTCTTTCCTTCAGGACAGGATTTAGACTACATAGTAGGAATTGTACAGGCTCAGTTTTTTGAATGAAACATTCTTCACTATGCTATTAATTGCCATCAATTCTATTTCGATTTATGGCGACTCTATGAATAAGAGACTTTTATCAACAGCCATGCTCAGGTCTTACACATTCAGGGACATGGCTTCCTTGGTTGAATCTATCCAACTGTAATGTGTTCTTCTTTTTTCTGTTGCCTTCTATCTTGCCAGGGCCTAGTAAGATCTGGAGTATGGCCAGATTAAAAACTGACATTTCCTTCCTCTGTCTTGATTAGAGGTGGTAACATTCAAACCACATCTTTTAGCTTTTATGCAGAAATGAGTAGCAAGGTAGAAATGCAGTAAGAAAAGAGATAGACCACACTACTGTTGGTAATGATGAATAAATAATGTTCCGAAAACAACCATAAAGTTGAAAAAGATTAGCAGTCGTGATTTAACAACTACATAAAGATTGGACAGAACATCTTTCAGTGCACAGGGAAACAGGTTATCACTGATAGCTTCCACCTAGACAATAGGTATGGTGTATATACAGATGGCCCTCCATGTCCACAGATGTTTTATCTATGGATTAAAGCATCCACAGATTGAAAATATTCTAAAATTATAAATTCCAAAAAGCAAACCTTGATTTTGCCATTTTATATAAGGGACACCATTTTACTATGCTATTGTATTTAATACATTAGCATCCATGGATTTTGGTATCCATTGGGATCCTGGAATCAAATCCCAGTGGTTTAACCTATGTATAAAAATGCTAAACAATAAGATAATACTAGGGTATAATGATGTGTTTGTGCATTCATTTTGTAATGCAGTAAGCATTTCTTTTTTGCAACCACTACATAACTAATAGTCATTTCATTCTTCTACCCACACTCCTCCCATCATCCAGTTTTGTGAAACTACATAGCTGACAATAAGACAGTTTCTTATCATTTATAGTTATAATTATAGCAAGCTTTTTAAGGGTAGAAGTCCTCACCAAGCAAATATGATCTTTATCCCAGTAAGCAAAGATTGATTACACAACATTTGTAAACACTCTGTTTCTTTTGTATGTACATTAGACATCTTTTGTGGTTCTTGGGAATAGACAATTATGCTTTCTACTTCAGTGTGCTGACCTCTACCATTTTTTCAATTTTTTATTTATTGAAACTTTATTATTAAAACCAAAGATACACCTACACAGAAAAGAGGGGGGGGGGAACCCATCCAATTACTACTTATACTTGCAGACATGAATATATCAAACCACTAAAACCTGTTACTATTGTTTCCCACTCCCTCTGTTATACATATTGAATAACTAATTTCCATTCTTTCAAGCAATGATTTATGAATTTCCTTCTAATCAAATGTGTCAGTTTCTCCATCTCTGCAATTTCCATCATTTTCTCCCTCTATTCATCATTTTTTGGAATTTTGGGGTTCTTCCAATATTTTGCATAGACTAATGTACCTGCCAATATCATATACCAGGCAATCTTTTCACATTCTTTTTTTATTTTTGAGTTTTCATCAAAAAGTCCTAACAGAAATAGTTTTGGATTCAGTCAGTTTGGGATTCTCTCTCTCTCTCTCTCTCTCTCTCTCTCTCTGTGTGTGTGTGTGTGTGTGTGAAAGAGAGAGGGAGGGAAGGAGGGAGGGAGAAAGCACATTGATAATTAAAGTATATTGAATCACTGGGGCAATTTTAAAACTTAATTAATGAATATTTTAGCTTATTTAAGTTCACTGCTCTAGCTATTCCCAGTGCCATTTACTGCAACCTATTCAGCTGGGTAGCAGAAAGGGAGGAGATGCAATGGGCTTATCCCAACTCACTGCGATTGTGTGTACATCTGTGTGCATGCATGATGTCCATATACTTGTGACAGTGAAGGAGAAGGCTATGTGTATGTGAAAAAGAATGAGCAAGCCCATTGGTGTGCATAGACAGGGAGGGAGAGAAGAGGGAAATCTTTTGTGTGCAAGTGAGGGAAGGTTCCAGAGTCTGTGAATATGTGTGTCAGAAGCAGGAGAGATAAAGGGAACTGTCGCCCTAGCCTTGCTAGAAGAGAAAAGAAACAATAGGGCATAAATGCTGAATTGCAAAACCAGTCAAAAGCAAACAAGCAGAGAAATCAAACAAACAAACAAATAAAGTTACCATCAACCTACCTGTCAGTAGTCCATATATAAAAAGTACAGAGTCCAAACAATTTAGTAGCAATAGATATGAAGGTCCACTGGGCATAAATCTTCAACAAGAGGAAACCTTCAATAAAACAAAGGTCAGTCATGTTTCAACTGTCATCTTCTTCAGTAGCCAGAATTAAAGTTCTTTAAGGGGCTCTTCAGACCAGCCATTAAGGCTGGCCTGGGGGCAGAGTCAGGGCGTTACGTCCACATGACACACATCCTGACTTTGTCCCCAGGGCGCCATGATACTGTGCGCTGCTCCACATGGCACGTGGTGTCATGGTGCTCCTCCAGCACTGTGTCTGGATGATGCAGCACTGAAGGAGAGCCATATAGCCACGGCACTGTGGTTATTGTACCCTGGAAAGGACAGATCGGGCCCACGGCATGCGGTTGCCATGGCACGGATCCAGCTAGGAAAGTGGTGGCATTGCGCCGTCCCTTAGGGGCTGTGTGTACAGCTCCATAATCATCTAATTCTTCCCACCAAACGTATCACTGTAGAATTTCTCACAGAATACGAATAAAGATGCCTCTTGCTTTCATTACGCCCAGCCTTCATACCCATTGCCAGACCATGATTTACCTGTTGTCACCTTCAGCTATGTCCATCACCACTGACAGGTGGTCCTCGGAGCAAAAGTATTTCCCACATCTGTCCTGTACTCAGTTTCTGTCCTTTGACAAACTGTCCCTCAGCTTCATTGTGGTTTGCCTTCTGTGGATGCTGAAACTTACTTGGGACTCTACCTTTGCACGATTTACTTGTTTCTGTCTAGCTGAGCAATCTGCTTCTAATGATGGCTCCCTAACCACCATCTGAGAAGCTTACAAGCAGGATGTGAAAATCACCAAGTTTTTCCTTATTTGCATTCAGCTCATGATACTCATAAATATAATGTCTTTGATCATGAAGGATTGTTGATGAATGGAAGGACTTCCATGGGATGCAAAACGGAAGTGAAGTGCATAAGGGTCAAACCTAGTGGTAAACATTAATTGCTTTTACTTAAAATGCACTGCATGACTTTTACTTTAAATGCACTGCGGTTGTTCCATAATCTTGAGTCATTTCATGGAAGCGAAAACAAAGTTTTCCTCTGAGTAAACAAGTTCTGAATCTTAAACACCCACCAAACGTAATCAGAATGGAACTAACATAACTATTTGCATGTGTATATAGCTCCGTCTCCATGCCCCACTTTTAGTACTAGTACTGGTGGTTACCTCTGTAAGTAGCACTATTAGCAAAACCCAAAAATGTGCCACCCAACTGTGCTTTTTCTCCTAAAGTGAAGAAATACACTTCAGAAGCAATATCTTCAGTGGATTCTGCTGGAATCATATGACAGGCTACTTTTTCATGTGATAAGCTGACTTTTTTTTCTGTGAAAAGGTTATCATTATCCAATCAATGATATTCCCTTGAAATAAATGCCTCTTTTCTAAGGAGCCTGGGTTTGAACGGACCAGTTCTATTTAAAAAACTTTTTTTTCTTGATTTCTACTATAGAAAATTATCTTTGCAAAGACAGCAGTTTTGTTCAGAGAACCAATGAAAATAGTGGCTTGCTCTGTTTCCTCAGTGATCACTTTTGAATGTATGCAGACAGGAAGCCCTGAAGAGTGGTGAGGCAGAAGAAGGAACCACCCCCCAAGCCAAAGGAGCTAATCAGTGAGGAACATACACAGTTGCCATAGAAATCAAGGGATGTGGAAAGAGCTGCTAGATGAAATGAAGCATTTGTACCCGAAGATAGTAACAGAGGATAGATGTACTACAGAATGGATGGGGTGGTGAGAAGACAGTCTGAACCATGGATGCAAAATCTGACATTAACTGTGTTACCAAGTGGTGTGGCATGTATGCCTTGCTCACTATTGTAATGGCCATGGCAACAATGGGTAAGTCCAATCTTTCATAGATGATATGATTTTCCCCCCTAATGTTTCTAGCTGAATCTCCAAATGCTAACTAATGTGCCCTTGCCTCAATGCCAGTCCTCTTAGAATGCACAACATTCCTCTCCTTCCATTGTGAAAACACTTCTTTTCAATGCCTGAGGGCTTAAAGGTGCTTTAAAAATACTCAGATGCTTTGGGGAAGAACAAGGTATTTAAAATGTGTGGCTTGACTACCAAATTGGGATTGCAGTGGAATTAGGGGTAGGAAAAGGTTGCGAGGTTGGTGGGTGATCATCTAGGTCTAGGTCACCTGAATGTTCCTGCCACAGAAGGGTAGATCCCTTATTTGTTTTGGCATCCACAAAAAGCAGTGTTGCCTTTTGGGGGGGGAGGTGGATTTGATATTTGTATGCAAACATTCTCTGGTTGGCATTTCACCTCCTCCTTCTCTACTGGCCCCTATATAGAAGGGCAGGGGGCAATCAGAATGAAGGGATAACAAAGGCTATTTGATTAAGCACTACGTGAATGTATTGCAGGGATCCAAACAAACAAACTCACAGCTCCTGCAGTAGTGCGACCAGCAACTGATACAGCAAACACATACACAGAATAGTGGGTGGGCAATGTCCCCTGGCTCTGATGTAGCTAGATAATGGAAGTCCTCTGTGTCCTTCCAAACTGATTTTAATTTGGATGAAAAGAGGGGTGTATAGCAGTAAAAGGTCAAAGATGGGGCAAGGATACTGTGCAGTGGAACTGGGACATGGTGCTTGTGCAGATACAGCCTCTGCCTTTCAGTTTTGCCTACATGAAAGGATATCTCATAAAATGATCTGGAAAGCAGGCAGCAGGGATTTTGATGGTGAAGAACCCAGGGCACAGAGAGAACACAGTTGTTAGTAAATACCAGGGGAAAAGGATAGAGGTGAAGCTGAAGATCCCTGTCTGTTTTCACACAAACATGCTTTGTAGTTTCCATTAAGGTTTTAGACAGAGCTCAGAAAACTAATGTCTTTGGACTACAGCTCCCAGAATTCCTCAGCCAGCTGGATCAGTGGTTATGCTGGTTGTAATATGCTGGGAGTTATAGCCAAGCACAACATGCTTCTAAGTTTCCTTTCAGGAACATGACTTCAGTCTTTTCTTCAAAAACATATGACCGGGAATCTCTTTCTTTCTTAACAGAAGTCTGTATGAAGTTTATTGCATGGAGGCAGAAACTAAACTTAAAGTGAAAACAACCCGCTTTTGCTTTTGTAGGTTGTTTATCACATGACATTCAGGGCATTAGAAAAGAAAAAGTGCGTTTTTCAGATGACGATTGGGTGAAAGAGAAATAATGCGACGTTAACTTGAATGGAAAGTCGCCAAAACCTGCTCCTTTTTACTTTCGGGAACTTCCAAAAGTAAAAAGGAGTGGGTTTTGGTGACTTTCCCTTTGGATTAATGTTGTGTTATTTCTCCTTTACACAAACACGTCTGAAAAATAACCTGCTTTTGCGGGGGGTTTCAGACTTTTAAATCCCGTTTCTACACGGGACTTAAGCAATTTGCCTCCGTGTGATAAACTGCTATGTCACACCTAATTCTGTGGTTACCTCTTCTTCCTTATTTTTGCATACCACAATTTCAGATAGAAGTTCTTAGGAATATATATGAACTAGCTGCAGTTTGGAAGGCCACGAAATGTCACCCGGACGGCTCACCATCCTGTCTGGTGAGGTCAAGTTGATATAGGCTGGAACAATTGTCGGTAAAGTTGGTTCTTCCATGAACCAGAGTGAAGCAGTTGCTTCAAGTCAGCAAATGTTAAGGGCCACAGAGCAGCAGGGAATATGTTGAAAATGTTGGAAGACATTGCTGTCCTGAAGCATCATCAGAGATTGTGACATGTTCCAAGCAGTGTTACTTTTTGCATCTATGCTATTGTAATCCACTCTATGATGATTTCATTCAGATGTTTTGCCAAGCTTTCTCCCCCCCCTCCCCCCAGCCAGTTATGTCTGGCATATGATGTTCTGATTGCTTGTCAGCTTGAATCTAAACATTCTTTCTATACTTTTAATATATTGACAATGTAATGGGTTTACCAAGCTTCAAGGCAATTTTTCCTTTCAGTACACAGCTTTTGTTTCTTTGATGTTCAGTTTCTTCTCTCTATTTCAATGTTTTAACACTTATCCTTTTCTTTGATGCATTCACACAAATATCTTTTCTTTTTTTCAGTACTTTGTGTCATTTATAATAACCCCTGGCCACCAATATTACATGGTAGATATAGTCTATCAGTATCACTTCAAGGTTGTAAAAAATGCTTTGCTGCCATAATTTTCTGAATTTTTCTTTCCAGTGCATTTAGTTGTGATTGAGCCCAGTCAGCAATCCCAACACAATATCAAATAACTGGTGTGACCCAGGATTTATGGACTGAATTATGTTTCTAGCATTACATTTTTATTTTAAAAGTTTATGCACATTTTTGTATGCTCTGTACTAGTGATTTCTTTCACTCTCTAATGTTGAATGCTGTCATCTTGTAATATTCTCAAATATTTGTAATCCTTTTGTGTGTATGTATGTATTTACAGTATTGGCTTATTTAAACCACATGATTTTTTAATTGATTATTTATTTTTTAACAAGTCTGGCTATTATTACTATTTTCCAACTCTTTTACTGGAACAACAATGACTGTTTGAATTTAAACCTTTTAGTTCACTGGAATCTAGTGTTTGTTGCTTCTGTTTAATCACTTTATTTTATAGCGCAAGAAATGCCATTCAGAAACAAATCCTTCAATTAACATAAGTTCAACCAAAACAACTTGCTTTAAAAGAGCACTTTTAAAAGAATAACAAACAATAAAAAAATAATGCATCACCCTGAAAATTTCATGCCTTATATTAACACTGCCAAGTTCTCCTCCATTTACTGTTAACCAAGTGTTGCAGAATTTTATAATAGTTCAGAGAAATTGTCTAATGATTTTGCTGATTCCTAAAATTTCAAGACATTTTTAAATCTGGGAGAATCAAAAGCTTTCCCATTGTTGATCTGTGCTATGTGCATATTTTCTATATCATTTAATAATTAACAAATGATATTGTATTCCTTGGAAACTGCGGCAATAACTCTCCTGTTTCTTTGGATAAAGAAAAAAAATTAAATTAAATCAGAGTGAGATAGCTATTATTGCTGCTAATTTAAATACTGGCAGGTGAATGGTGGCGATTTTCTAGATAACTCCCCCATGGTCAGACATCTTTTTAATCCTGGGATTAAAGCAGTAAGTGAACTAAACTCCATATACATTATTTGGCTCAACCAACACTCCTGGGAACAGAACAACCATAGTCCTTTGGACAGAACACCTCCTATTTCTTTCCCATATAAATGTCATCACTGAATTTATTCTTCCATATATCAGGTAGACATCTTTAAAATATTACAAGTTTAATGATACTTTAAAAAAAGAATAAAATTCAATAAAATTCAATTACTACCCTCACAGGCTTAATAAGTCCTATACATTATAGCAGCCTGAACCTGGATCTTCCCAGTCCTAAGGCAACACTCTATGCTTTACTGGCTCCATATACACACATGTACAGCAGAATAACACCTGACTGAGTCATGTTGAAATTAAGCTTAAATAAATATGTATACATTTCCAAGAAGGATCCTTAAAGATAATAAAACTTTTATTTATACCCCGCTTTTCTGTAAAAACAATCCAAGTGGCTAGTGGAAGTTGTTCCAGAGTCTGGCATCTTGCCCTTTATTCCTTTACCTAGACTGCTCCTCTCAGATGTAATAAAGTAGAAGATGAAAACCACAAATTGGGTGGCTTCTACTTCAGGGAATATGGAGTTTCTCACATGGGATGAATCTCATGCAGAAACTAGATTTAAAGTGAAAACAATCCACTTTTGCGGGTTGTTTTTCACTTTACATTCAGGGTTAACCCAAACAGAAAGTAGGAAAAAAAACCACAAATGCAGGTTTTTCAGATGACCTTTGCATGAAAGAGAAATAACGCAAAAATAACCTGAATGGAAAGCCAACAAAACCCGCTCCTTTTTACTTTCCGGAAATTCCAAAAGTAGAAAGGATTGGTTTTTGTCAGCTTTCCCTTTGGGTTATTTTTGTGTTATTTCTCTTTCTACCAAAATGTTTGAAAAACAACCTGTATTTACTGGTTTTTAGCGGATTTTAAAATCCTGTTTCTGCACGGGATGTGCCTCCATGTGATAAATTCCTATAGGACAGCTACTTTAGCAAGTGGAAGACAGTAGTGATAAGCCTCAAGAGTATAGAACCATGTGTGCCAGCCTCCTAGCCACTCGTGTGGCTGAGCAGAATATGGTGACCCTGCACTAATGGTATTTCTTTCTCTATCCTTCCAGGTAAATTGAGTAAGTCTGCAATAGTTGATACTGCAATTGTACTGGATTGTCCTCAACATGGACCTCAGCTAGTAGTATGGAATGTACGCTTAAACAATGGAACATATTGCTATTTATCATACACGAGTAGGGGAGATTTGAAAGACAAAAACTGCAGTGAAAATGTGAATTGGCTATCCAGACCAGAGCAGCTGCCATCTCTTCAGATAAAGTCACCACAAATTTCCAGTGAAGGAATATACATGTGTTCAGTTGCACACACTAATGGAACTTTCGTCTATGAATATTCTCTAACAGTATTAGGTAAGAAGCTCTTTTTTCTGTTCCATATCTATCTATAGACTATACCTGTTACAACCACCCCCCACCCCCGATTCATTCCAAACAATTATATACCACTTTTCAGATGCTGGTCACTTCTCAGAGCAATTTTCAGTAATAAAACATTTGTTTTTAAAAATTGTACAGTAATGAACCATCAGGGGGGTGAAAAGCATGCTCTTAACCACACCCCCAGAAATTCCATGCCTTGGCAACCTTGCCATGGTGTGATTTAACTGCCATGGTCTCAACCAGTGGGAGGGAAACAAACGTCCATCCCAGCTCCACAGCCTCCAGCGTGGAAGGGGTGGGATGGCCATTATTATTATTATTATTATTATTATTATTATTATTATTATTATTATATCCTACCTTTATTCCATTATAGGGACTTAAGGCAGCAAACAGCAAATTTTAAATAATACAATTTAAAAACAATACAAAAGCATTAAAATGTGTGTGTGTGTGTGTAATTAGCTTCTCTGTCCAGCCACACACACACAGACCCCAAGCTACCGTACCATCCTCAGATGAAATTAAGGCTGTTTTCACAACACCTAATATTGACATGAGTTTTAAATGCCAATCTGGTCAACTTCTGAAGGTGGAATTGGGGCACATGTGTGCAAGGAGGGCAGGTTTGCTATGCTGTCCTTTGCCACAGGCAGTCAACTTTCTTGTGTCAGCTCAGAAGGAGACTGAGGCCAGATAAAGCTGCCAAGTAGATCTGAGGGAGGTAGCAGAAGGTGTAGAGTTGCCACCTGAATACTTCTAAAATGAATAACTACTTTTTGTGTTCAGCTTAACTTTGTTCCTTCTGTTGAATGATGTGAATGGATCATCATCTCTAGCTGTGTGCTGTTTCACATCACACACTCCCACCATGTGAAACTGAGATAAACCATGCTCACCTTTCCGTTGAATGCTGGCAGTTGTCGTGTATCCAGCTAGTCCTTTTCAGTTCTTCATGACAGATCTCCATTACATATGTTTTGGTCTTGCCAAAGGTTGGAAAGGACTTGAAGGCAGACAACACACACACACACACAGAGAAAGAGATTCCAAGGCAGCAGGCTGCCAAATTCCTTCTCACAATAAGAATGACCCACCTCTTCATAGGCCTGGTTGCTCATTTTCTCAAGGTTCAGTCTCCTTCCCACTACTCTCACAGGATCTGAAAACAAACATAATTGGAGTTCTTACAACATTTCACTCTTTGTTAAAGAAATGACGTATACATTTCTAAATTTGCATATGTACAATCAGCACCCTGTATCCATGGATTTCTTATGCACAGATTCAACCATCCACAGCTTGAAAATAAATATACACTCATCCCTCCACATTTGCGGCTTTGGTTTTTGCAGATTTGGTTATTCGCGGATTTTATTAATATGTTCTCTCTAGGAATATCTAGGTCCTCCAGTGCAACTCTATGGTCAAGTTTAACCAAAAGTCACACTGAAGGATCTAGAGATTCCTAGAGAGAACACTCCACTAGGCATTTGTAGCTCCTCCAGTGCAATCCTGTGGTCAGTATCTGGCAGATGTTGACGACAGAGTTGCACTGGAGAACCTAGAGATTCCTAGAGAGGAGTCCTTGCAAGTAAAAACATAGTGTTTTTGTTATTTGCATTGTCCCCACATTCATGGAGGTCCTGTGACCCTAACCCCAGCAAATGTGGAGGAATGACTGTATATATAAATTCCAAAAAGCAATCCTTGATTTTGCCATTTTATATAAGGGACAGCATTTTATTGCACCACTGTACTTTGTGGAAAAAAGAAAAGGAAAAGAAAAGGTAGTTAACCTCAGGAACATCATGGCTGCAGCCAGCTTGGCATTGACTGGAGCGCCAAGAAGAACATATGTGCATGTTGTCCCCCGCAACACTGAATATTTCTGGGATCCTGAATTTTCAGAAGAGACGTTGGAACATAGATGGGACCCAATGAGGACTTTAGAATACTGGACTGCTAGGGATCATATAGGAGAGCAGGTTGCCCACGTGACAGTGAAGGGGAACAAGGAACACATTGTATTCCTTAGCTGCATCTATAAACCAGAACTCAAAAAATGTTACATTTTTTGGACTATAATTTCCGGAATCTTATGGACAGCATGCTCCCTGATTTTTAAAAGTTTTGCTATAAACAGCTGACTTAGGATTTCTAGTTCAAGACAGGTAGGATAACAGGAGAAAGTGAAGCAACATATCCCCCCCCCCCAAATTTAACAAGACCAGCACTATAAACAGGTCTTTTGAAGGTTCCAAACCCTATTGATATCCTCAAAACATATTTTGGTATAACAGGGCTATCAGTAGTTTGATGTTATGTCCCTTTATGTGGAATGTGTGAATTTATGTGCTATTATGTCCACCCTCCATGCTGTATAAATCTGACTCTTTCCCCTAATGATTTTTCCTTTAGTGCCTCCTGAGCTGTCTTTGACCAATAACCTCAATGGCACTCTTGTGTGCAAGGCAGTTGCAGGAAAGCCAACAGCGCAGATCTCATGGAGCCCAACAGGAGATTATGAAACTGAGGTTGAAGGTTTATTCAATGGCACAGAGACAGTCACCAGTGCCTACAATGTCAATGTCACCAGTGCCAATGAGGACGAAGTAACTTGCATTGTCTCCCATCCTGCCTGGAAAGAGGACCGTATCTTAACTCTCTCATTAGGTAACAGTACTTAGATATTCCCCACCCCCATTCAGCCATAGTGCTGGCATATTCTTCCAATAGATTGCAAGGTGGCCCCTTCTTGCATACATTCTGTGAACTACTAGAAGCATCTCTTTTCCCTAAGACATTTCTTAAGCAATGTTGAAACTTGACAATAGGCTTGCTTTTATGTTGTTGCCAGAACCTGGAAAGATTACTTTTTTCAGACTCCCAGAATCCTCTAACTGATATGAGCACAGTCTCAGAGATTCTGGGAGCTGTAGTTCAAAAAGGTAAGTTTTGTAAGTTTGAGCTGCTGCCCAAGTTTGAGCTGCTTCAAAAAGGTAAGTTTTCCAAGTTTGAGCTGCTGCTGTATTAAGGCCTCAACCATGTTGCTGGTACCAACCATCATGGGCTCACTGAATAAACTGTTGGCATGTTAAACCAGCACTTACAGAAATCCCACTGATTCTGTGGGTCTCCTTATGCTAGGATTAGCATTTGGATTTAGGCCTTATTTTCTGTTTGTGTATCATTTGTCTAGGTTGAATATTTAATAGGGTTTGGTTTCGATTCGTTTTATTTTCTTTATATCACCTTGAAATCACTTTATCTCAAATGTTAACTTGTAATAGGTTCTGGTGTGAGAGGAGTAAAGCAGAAGAAAAACTGATGGTTTAAATCTAGTTGTTAGTCCATTAGGTTAATAAGAACTTGGTATGTCTTTCCAAATTTCATGTGGAGTCAATGGATCTACACTAATTAGGATTAAGTTTAGGTTAATATCCTTTCATTCAAATACAGATCCATTCATCCTGCAGTGAATATGTTCCATGGATTGTGGTTTGGTGTTGGCCATTTTATAGTTGGCCTACAATTATTATATTTAAAAAAAAAAAAACAAGGAAAGCTTCCTCAAACAGTGATTCGTATTTATTCTTTGGCTAAGAGCCAGTTTGTGTGCAATACTTTCATTTGGAGACAGTTCTTTGGAATTATTCTTATGAAAGAAATCAACATGGAAAATTTTAGGTCAGCATTTGAGGATCATGTTGATTTTTTTTTTAAAGGGGTTATGGGGATTTTCTAATCTTCTGCTCCTCTGTTCCTTTGGGAAAATCACTTCCATAACATTGCCATGAAGGGAAATACTCTGCTGGAAGCAGCCCTTGATAGTGATTAAATGAAAGGGTTGCTTTATAAAGATACTAAGAGATTTGAATGGTTTGGTTACCAAGGCACTTTTACTTGAGATTATTCTACTGGAGATATGCAATTATTCTGAAATAAAACAGAATAAAAATAAGACTTTCTTTCATGAAAGCAGAGCTTCAACATAGTCTGTTACAAGTTATAACATTACCTGTAATATATTCCTTTTTAAAAAATAATGTAACATCTAGCAACATCGACATTTTCAAGTGTCACTAGAAACATGTATTTCCAAGACATTACTTGTCGCAGTAGTAATTTCAAATGGGAGTTCTGGCTATTTTTATTCATTTTTCTAACTATTCGTTTATAGCGTTTCAGCTTGCAAGGGCTGCTGAAGCAAATTACAGCAAATAAAAGCAGATAAAACCAATAATTTTGGCTGTCCTGTCTTGATGAGCTGTAGTCCAAAAGGCAACTTTTCCAAATGCTACTTTGGATACAAACTGCAAGGAAACCTCCTAAACTTCATATTTTTCTCATGGATAAAGAACACCATAGGACTGCACACAAATTCTAACCTAATTAGTCTTTTTCTTCCAAATTGATTCATCATTTGCAGCTATTGTTGTTGTTGTTAACTACCCTCGAGTTGATCTCGACTCAGGACAACCCCATGGATGAGACATCTCCTTGATTCCCTGTCCTCTACTGCTCTGCTTCGTTTCTGCAAACCTATACTTGTGATCGCCTCAATAGAGTCCATCCATCTAGCATGCAGCCTTGCTGTCTTTCTACTTTCATCCACCAGTCCTAACATTATTGTTTTTTCCAATGAGTCATGCCTTCTCATGATGTGTCCAAAGTACGACAGCCTAAGATTTGTCAGCTTGGCTTCCAGAGAGATTTCTGGCTTACTCTGCTCTAGGACCCATTTGTTTGTCTTTTTGGCTGTCCATGGAATCCTCAGTATTCTTCTCCATCACCACATCTCAAATGAATTGATTTTCTTCCTGTCCTCTTTCCTAACTGCCCAGCCCTCACACCCATACAAGGTAATAGGGAATACAGTAGCTTGTATGATTCTAACTTTTGTGCTCAGCTGTGTATCTTTGCATTTTATTATTATTATTATTATTATTATTATTATTATTATTATTATTTAGTTCTTTCATTGCTGCTGTGTCATTCTTAATCTTCTGATTTCATAGCTGCATTTCTATCAGTATTTGATCCCAGGTATGAGAACTCTTTTACTATTTCCTCATTGTCTCAGTTGAATTTGTGTAGACTCTCCTTGGTCGTTATTTTTGTTTTCTTTATGGTTTGGCATCAAGCCTGCCTTTCCACTTTCTTCCTTGACTTTCCATAGTAAATGTTCCAGGTCTGTGAGGTTTTCTGTTAGTACTTATGGTGTCAACTACATTGTTGATATGCCTTCCTCCTATTTTCACTCCTCTTTCTCTGTCCAAGCCTGCTTTCTTTACAATATCTTCTACATATAAGTTAAACAGTAGGGTGATAAGATGCAACACTGTCTGACCCCTTTGCCAATTGGGAACCATTCTGTTTCTCTGTGTTCTGTTCTGACAGTAGCCTTTTGTCCTGAGTATAGATTCCACATCAGGACTAACAGATGTGTTGGCACTCCCATGTCTTTAAGGGCACTCCAGAGCCTTTCATGATCTCTGCAGTTGTATCTATTAATAGTGGAATCCTATGCATGTCTACTTAGAAGTACTTAGAACAGGGCAGGGCAACTGTGGAATGCTGGCAGAATGCATTAGCCCTCCCCCCAGAAGTCCATGGAGGGTTGCACCCTCCAATGCACTTGCTCCACCAAAAAACAACAACAACAACAACAACAACAAAACCAAACAATAATTTAAAATATTTTAATTAATTTTAATTAAATAAAAAATTAAATTTAATTAAATCAAAATTTTAATTTAATTTAAAAATTGATTATTATTTTTTGGCTCCCAAATGCCCTCTTGTCTAAGGGACATGGAGAATGTTCTCATCGTGTTTTGGACCTATGCCTAAGGGAGGCCTTTTTAAACAACAGGATATGATTAGAAGTCACTTCCTGTTCAGTTTGGTTTTTTAAAAAGGCTTTTCCTGGAGGTTCCCGAAATGTAGTAGAAATGCTCCCCCCTCATTATTTAACCTCTTGGGGGGGTCGCTGGGGCCACTTGTGTCTACAGGCTGCACTTTACCCAACCCTAATCTAGGAGGTACCTTTGTACTCAGTTAAGCCTAAGGTTATAATAATTTGTATTTCTGACACTTCAAAATCTTCAGGCACATACAACGCAAGAAGGACAGATACTACATTGACAATTCTTTATAGCAGCCTCATTTGTCTCTTGGGACTCTTCATACCTCTACTGTTCATCTATCTCTGGAGGTTTTTCCATAGAAGGTGTGTATGTTTAATTTATACAAACCCTAATATGTACATGGTTTTAAATTATTTTAAACTATTTTACCCAGTTTTCATCTGTCTTTTCATAACTTGTTAAAGGGTATAATATGATGTAGCCTTTTGAAATTGTTTTGTTTACACTGTTTTAAATGAATGAGTTTGGTTTTATTGTATGCTGCCCTGAGATCTTTGGCTAGAGGATGAAATATAAATATTTAAATTAATAAAGGCATAAATAAATAAACTTATATCATGTTTCACAGCTTTGTGCAATGGATCAGACCCATAAATTCAGTTTAATGATAGAAACACAGAAATGCCTTACTTAAGAAACCATTTGGGGGTTAGAAAATGATTGACACAGTGAAATGTAGGGTGATTGTATGTTTTCAAACAAATTAAGAATGATTACATAGTTGTGGTAATACTGGTGCTGAAGCCAGGCCCCTGTAGCCCAAGTGAAGGAGGTGAATTTATCCTTTATATTAGCCAAAGAACTAGCATATCTTACCCAGAGCTTAGAAAAGTTACTGGCCATGTTGGCTTTGGGATTGGTGGGATCCTAATGCTCAAAATTAATTTTTCCAGATTCTGATCTTACCCTATTAGGATCAGGCTGTAAGAGAAGGAGGAAAATGCTTTGGTGATTTGATATAAGAGCATATTAGATTGGAAATTACACCACTGTCAAGGTATGCAAAGGGATCTTGTAGCACCTTTGAGACTAACTGAAAGAAAGGAGTCTACGAAAGCTCATGCTATCAGCTTCTTTCTTTCAGTTAGTCTCAAAGGTGCTACAAGATCCCTTTACATACTGATTTTTCAGACTAACAGAGCTATTTTTAAATACTCTCAGGGGTATATTTATGGGGTGCTGGTGGCAAAACAAAGGCGTTGACTCTCCAAACAAGAATTCTGCCTCCGAGGAAATTTTCCTTCGGTTCAAAAATTTCTAGCTTTGCAGATACGAGATACTGATCATTCATACCTAGAACTCTTTATATTTGCCATGTTACCATTCCCTTGGTAGTTTTGCCTGTCCCACCTTTTTTTGAATGCCTAAATTGTATTTTTAAATGTTCATTTGAAGTTTTAAATTACCGCAAATTAGAAATTTGGGGACAGGAGAAAAATTTCATTGGGAAAGGAGCATTCTTATTTGAGGGCCAGTGCCCCTTTTTCATTCTCACTACATAAATCTGAAACACAGTGCATAAATAATCCAGTTTGAGACTGCTTTAACTCCCCTGGTTTAGGGCTAGGGAATCCTGGGAATTGTAGTTTATTGTGGCACCAGAGCTTTCTGACTGAACAGGCTAAATGTGTCACTAAACTATAATTCCCAGAATTTCTTAGCATTCAGCTAGGACAGTTAAAGTGGTCTCAAACTGTTAAATATTTCTGCAGTGTTTTGGACCTTAGGTACATGTCTGGCTACACTCTTATACTGGACATGTTCATCACAACCCATTTTGTATGGCATCTCTCTGGAACATGGGATTTCCTTCTTTTCCCTCTTATAATAGAAAAACAGATGTCAATGAGCTGAAAAACCCTGAAACAGTTACAAGAAGATTGAGCTTCCAGGTAAGACCAAGGAGATAATATAATACCTACAATGCTGTAGTAGACAGGTACAGGTTGCTAACCGTGCTACATGGTGGAGTTGCCTTTTGGAAAACAATACAATGCAGTGTGAAATGTCTGCCCAGAGAAAACTTATTAATGGAGGTGGCAAGTGATAAGATAGCTATGGATCCCCAGCTGTCACCTTCACAAAGTTATTGTGGTGATACATATTTATTGACATCAGAAGTGACTTGGGTTGCACCAACAGCATTGAGCCCAGTAAGCATCTGTGTCTGTGCATCTTTCCCATTGGCTCCCATGCACAATAACATCAATGCACAACATGAAACCCACCAAACCAAAGAGGGCACCAGACAGGCATTGGGACCTGTCAGGAGCATGAAAATTTGCCTACTTTTTGGAATTTTTTGCAGGGTTTTGTTTTTCTTTTTTTCAAATATGAGGGTTTATGAGACCCTTGCTATATAAATTATTATATAATTTGTGAACATGTTGCGCATCAGCATGTATTTACTTAAATGTCAGCTTCAAGGAAAATGTATTTAAACATATGATCAGTTTATATTAATGTATATATACTTAGTCATGTTCACATCCTATTCCCTCTTTTATTCTTTTTCTTTTTTCTTTCCCTGTATCTATCCTTTTAAAAATTCCAGTATACATATTTTTGATATTTTAAATTAAATTTTATTTAATTATTTAAAATGTATTTAATTAGTTAATTAAATTAATTCTAATTAATGAGAAGCCATATATATCTTTCTAATATAAAACAGTGCCCAAAGTGGCTAACAGCATTCAAAACCACAATATGAACACAATTAAAATTTTAAAACCATGAGAGACATTGACGAAGAATGTTAGAAAACAAAACTTAGAAGCGACAAGTTATTTCAAGTTTCAAGCCATATAAAATGATAGGAGTTTATCATATGAAGGAGATTGGGAGTTTATCCCGTGTATATCCTGGAAAAATTGTGTAATTACGTGAAATGGTTTCACATGATGTTGCACAAAACCCACCATTAAAGTGGTCACAAAGAAGCATTAACGCACATCTTTTTACCTTTGGGATTTCAATGACAATGCATTTACGATATCACTTTATTTGCGCAATTGCATGTGATAATCATTCGCTTTAATCTCTCTTTAATGCTGAAATTAGCTTCAGTGTGATAAACTCCATAAACCTTTCCCCCCAAAGAGTGGATGAGTAGGATATAACAATGCTAAACTTCAAAATTAACATAATGATCAAGAACTGAATTTAAATTTAGGAATTATAATGATTTTTTTTTAGTTACTGTTTTTAGTTTCCTGTAAAACTAGTAAAACTTAAAACCTGATGTATTTATTTTATAACTATTGTATGTTGTTAAATAATTTTGTATTGCTTTAATTGTAATAATTTTAATTGCTTTTAAAACTGCATTGGTAGATTGTAATTGATTTCCTTCTGTGAGCCATCTTAGGTCTCACTCTGGGAGAAATGTGACATATAAATAAATTAAAGAAACAAATAAAAAGATTTTAGAAAATTTTAGTGGAATTGTTCAAGTTTCATGCAATTCTTGTATTAGGTCTATTTTTTTAAAAAAAAAAATAGTAACAGTTACACACAATGTGTTACTTTTCAAATACAAGAACAGCAATATATTAATTTTTCCAAACAGTACAGTGAGTAACAGGAATGAATGACTCTGTTAAAAAGTGAGAGTCAGCATTTAAAAAACCAAACTCAAGGCTAATGAAAAGCAAACATGTGGTTAGTGAGCTACATCCAGCTTTGTGGTTTGCACTTTTGCAACTGTAATCACAAAAATATGCTTTCACAAAAGAAAGGAAGCCATATCTACTCTCCATAGCACAGTCATTTCCAACCTGGGACATTTGACATATGCTGAATTCCAACTTCCGTCATTACTTGCCAGCATAAACCCTGAGGCCCCCTGAGTGGGGATGATGGGATGTCACCCAACACATGTGGAGGGGGTCAATTTGGGAAGGGTGGCCCTAGAGCATGTCACATCTGATACTTTCTCAGAGCTTGAAAATGTTATTTTTCTTGGCTACAGTTCTCAGAATCCCAATGGTAGCTAATGGATTCTGTGAGCTGCAGTCTTTCCCCAGCTCTGCTGAACTCTTTCCTGAGGCAGTTGTTCCTTGAATATTTTAGTCACCACATAGAATCCCAAGCAACATCATTGGAAAATGCCACCTCAGTGGAAGATGGGCCAGGTTACTAGTTTTTGCACCCATTTACACAGGAGAGGAAAAAGGGAAATTCTTGGTAACTTCATACTAAGTAAAAGCCTTTATATACTTCATCAATATAAAGTTTAGCTTGACAACTTTTTTTCTCCATTCTCTACATGTCTATCCATTCTTTTTTTTTTTTACTTTTCCCAAAAATGCAAATATGTTTTTAATGTTTTTAATGTTTGTAAAAGTGCACAGATTTATTTATTTATCTCTTTTTAAAAATTTACAAAGTCTTAAGATTCAAATTCTAAAAGTTTTGTGGTTCAGATTGGACAAACTATGAGCAACAGTTTGGAAATGTTACTTTTTGAGGTATAATTCCCAGAATCCCCTCACTGAAAGATTCTGGGAGTTATGATTCAAAACAGTAACTTTCCTAGTTATGGATTTGGCCTTGGATGCCAGAATTTTTAAAAAATCAAAAAGCAGGATTTTAGACTGTGGCATAGGGAATTTGTGTATTTTGCAATGGAACAATACGATAATGTCAAAATTAACTTTATTTATAACTGTGCAAGTCAAAAGATTTTTACCAATGTATATCATACAATGAGAGAAACAAATAGATTTGCTGATGCTTCTTTCACTTTTAAAAAAATACTTCACAAGTTTATTTGGAAGATGAGCTATCTACTATTCTCAAGGGCTGTGCATTTGTTTTGTAGGAGAATGAGACGCAGCCATATGCCACCTTTGTGCAAGTGGAAAATGTTATCTATGACAAAACAAGTGACTTCTCGCCTGAGTTTTCAAGTTCAACATGAATCATGACCTTAGCCAAGCTTTGTGAAGATATGTAAAAAAGTGGGGAAACCCCACTTTAATAGCAATGAAGAAGAAATGTTATTTCTTTAAAGACACACTCCTTCTGAACATGGTTACATTTTGGTTTCCCCATCTATATCATAAGACCGACAACATCTTGTTGTCTCTGACAGTGCACTCTCTTCCCTGAGTGAAAAGCCAGATCTGGTTATCTGCTCTGCAAAAAACATACAATACAAGGAGCTGAGCAATTCTGCAATTCTGTCCAGGCTTCAAGGAATTCTTTCAAAATTCTGTTGTTCTTAAATACAGTGGTACCCCGGGATACGAATTGATCGCGTTACGAAATTTCCGGGATACGAAAAAGTTAGATTGGAAAAAACTGTTCCGGGATACGATGTTTTTTTTGGGTTACGAAATTTATTTCGGCGCGAAATTCAAACGCAAAACGCGGCTAGCGGCTTTCCAGCGGCTTTTCGGGTTGCGAAATGTATCGGGTTACGAACGGAGCCGCGGAACGAATTAATTTCGTAACCCGAGGTAGCACTGTATTCCATTTTGTATCATAAGCCTTCTTTTTTCCCCTCTTCCCCAAGGCCCAGCATTTGGATACCAGTTTAGAAAGCTATGCAAAGAATCAGTTATAAATACTGACATTGCCATCACTCTGCCTAAATGCTGCGGGGCATTCATATTTGAATAGTGTCCTATGGTGGGTATTAACAGTCTCAGGAGATTACTATATGCAATTACATCTGAAAAAACATCTTTGGTATCACATGCTGCCACCTCCAACCCATAGCTGCTGTGTCTCTGAAGCATGGTTAAGGCATCCCTTTTCATTGATGGGGGAAACCTGTCAGTGACCTCCCAATTGCGCTAGTCCTCTGGTGCCAAAGGTTACTACCAGTTGTGATATTAATAGTCATGTGGTATCAGTGTCCCCCCTCTCCCATCCCTTGTCCTAATTCCCCTCGCTATTTCCAAGCAGGCTGATTGCCTTTATTTTATTTTTTTATTTCTTTTCCCTGTTTTTTTTTTAAACTTAAATCATATGAGCAGAACTCTGGAGTTACATGAAAAAGTGGAAATAAAATTAAAATTAAAATACCGAAAGGCATGCTGGATAGGGCATAGGGCAGGGATGTGGGGTTAAGGGGGAGTCCAGAAGAAAGTGTGACAGCAGCAGCAGTTCCAATGATGGGATTGTGAAGACATGCAATATTGGCTGCACTGAAACTGGTATGTTTCATTTTTTTAAAAACTGATGTAATTGCTGCAAGAATGGGGCTCATGTGGTAATGTGCTAAAAGTACAGGCTGAAATAGGAAGATCTCTCAAACTGTTCTACAAGCAGAACATTTAAGAAGGGGCAAAGTTTCATTATTTACTAGATTTCTTACAGTATTAATAGTAGTTAAAGGAAGCCACTGCTCAATTTTTGCAGGCTAGGATAACTTGGCCCTAGCTTGTTATTGGTGACTGTCCTGAATGGATGAAACCTCTCCAAGACCTTTTTCCTCCACTGCTCTGCACAGGTCCTGAAGGCTCTGGTCTGAGGCTTCTCCAATTGAGTCCAACCATCTGGCATGTGGTCTCCCTTTCCTTCTGCTGCCTACTACCTTTCCTAACATTATTGTATTTTCTAATGAGTCATGCATTCTCATGATGTGGCTAAAGTATGACAGTTTTCAGTTTAACCATCTTGGCTTCCAGGGGAAGTTCGGGCTTAAACTGTTCTAGAACCCATTTGTTTGTCTTCTTGGCTGTTCACAGTATCCTCAGCACTCTTCTCCAGCACATATTAAAAGAGTTTATTTTCTCTTTGTCTGCCTTTTGCACTGTCCAGTTCTCACATCTGTACAGAGTGATGGGGAATACCATGGCTTGGATAATCTTCACTTTAGTGTTCAGTGTTATGTATTTGCACTTTAGAATCTTGTTTATTCTTTCATAGCTACCATTCCCATTCTTGGTCTTCTTCTAATTTCTTGACTGCAGTCTCCATTCTGATCAATGTTTGATCAAAGGTATGGGAATTCTTTGCCTAATTCTAGTTTGTATCTTGGATGAATTCCTGTAGTTCTTATGTGGTCCTTATTTTTGTTCTCTTTATTCAGCATTAAGCCTACTTTAGCATTTTCTTCTTTTACTTTTTAAAATAACTGTTCTACATCTTTGTTTTTTCTGCTAATAGTTTTGTGTTGTCTGTGTATCTTAGTTTGTTAATACTTCCTCCAATCTTCACTCTGGCTTACAACATTGTAAATAATGAACAGAATACCAGCCAATGTTTCAAGTTCTGACAAAAGATCAAGTGATACTTGTTATATAATGCGTGGTAACTGCAAAAAGCACTATGCCTTCTGCTGAGCAGTGTAATGTGTGACCCTAACAAAACACAGAAACATGATTTATTTATTGTTTTTACACATTAGGGAAAATGCAGTAGAGAAATGCTGAGTAGCTTTCATAAAATCACACAGGATGTCTGTGGCAGTGACAGGACATACTTGCGAAGTTGTTGGCTGGAAAGAGTTTTATTTTTGTCATATACAGTAAACTTGGTATCCTAGTGGCAACTGGTAGCATAGTGAAATTAGGCCACCCCTACACAATGCAGTGGTTTCTGCACACTCATGCAGCTCCCCGGATATACAGGAAAGTATTACTTTGTTAATGAGAAAAGGAAGCTGAATAAACCCTTTGAGGAGAAATCAACATGCCCAAAGTCTTTCCATGGGAAGAGAACATTCAAAACAGTCAAAAGCCATGGCAGTAATGAAAGCAGGGGGTGGAGCGTAGCAATTTTCAGGTTGAGGACTGGAGAAGCATTTGAGAGTGAGGTAATGGCAGCTGATAGATCTGATGTTAGTGAGGCACTGAATTGGTTGGCGAGTATAAAGAAACGACTACATTTTGCACAGGTGGCCTCATTTCACTGTGTCCAAACTTTAATGGAGTTATCACAGATGATGTACTCCATCCCCCAAACAGATTCTCCACCTTGGAAAACTCTTACAAAGTTCATATTAAACCCAGAGTGGATCCATTGCCCCACTGACATTTCAGCTACCACTGAAAGAGGTACCTGTGCCATCATCCATGCACCTGAATCTACTACTGTCTCTCCATATCTCAAGAGCAATTACTTTGTGGGAGAACAGAGACCAAGTCCCTCTTCAGTAATATACTCTGGGCCTCCATCTTAAAGTGTAGAAAGCCCTGGGTCTCTGGTTTTGGCACTTAAATCTTAAGAGAATGAGATGTTACTAGCCACCTTACCTCTGATCTTTCCAACTTCTCCAAGGTGAATGAATATAGAAGCTCAATGAAATTTGTATCTCCTTGCGATGTCATGGAGTATGCCCCTGTGACATTACAGAATGGAGTAGGCAAGGATTCAGAGGGAGGTGGAACTGCTACAGGGTCAGATGACAGTAGAAATGGGCCTGAGATCAGTCTGGGTAAATGGGCCCAGAATTTGGGCAAAACCTAGACAACAAGGTAATATGGCAAACCAAAGCCAAGTGCAGTGGGACAAAGCACTTTTCAATAGCTGGCCAGATGGCGCAATGTGATCAGTAGATATAGCAGCTGCTGCCCTTCCCAATACAGCTCACATGTATTGTATGTATGTAGTGATATCTATAGCACACAAGATATATGTCCAATTTTTCAAGTCTTTCGCTGCTGCGGTTGTGAAATGTTCACTACCAACATGATGAGAAATCTTTTTTAGGCACTGTGCCACTGCTGTCAAGTACAACAACAGAGACATAAGTCACATCCTGCCTTGCTCCAAAAGGCATGATTGGCCCAGCTGCATGCACTCTCTGTCCTTCTCCCCACTTCCCTCCTGTCACTCCTGGCTTTTTGGTGCATCAACATTAACCCAAGCACACCTGTATAAACACCTACACACTGAACAAGAGAGTCCTGGCACCATCTAGGGATGGATTGAGATGGTGCTCAGGTTTTAAATCCATCTGATATATACAAATCAAACTTTTTGCTTCTCCTTTGAGGTCACTCATCCCAAGATTTGTCTCCCAATCTGGAGACCAGGGACAGCAGAGTAATTCCCTTAGATTTATACTGGTGCTCAATGACCTGGCAACCCTACACAGAACCCAAATGGCTAATAAAGGGGATCTGGAATATACCAAATTCAATTTCATGTTGTTATTTATCTTGTTCAGTGCTTTATGAACAACTGGTCAAGTGAGCTGGCTCAAATAGATAATCGTACCCAGAAGTTATAAGCTTGTTTGAATAATCCACTTTTTTATTTATCAGCCATTTCTTTATTTCAATCAGTATATTCTTGGCTGGTTCCTTGTTTCTGAAGCATAGTACAAAAAGGAAAGCATGACTAACAAGCAGATGTATAATGTGGCTTTTATTTGTTGTTATTATTATTAACCTTTATTTATAAAGCGCTGTAAATTTACACAGCGCTGTACATACAATCTTTTTAATTGGACGGATCCCTGCCCTCAGGCTTACAATCTAAAAAGACACGACACAAAAGGAGAAGGGAGTGGTGGAGGGGAAGGGGCCTTTCTAGTAGGATAATACATATAAAATACATAGCAATACAGGAAATGATTCAATAAAACAGACAACAAAGAAACATCAAATAGCAAGTGACAATTATGCAATGCCTGGGAACGCTGCCCTGAACAGAATGGTCTTCAACTCCGTTTTGAAGCTGGTTAAAGAAGTCATGGCTCTTGCTCGCGGGGGAAGAAGGTTCCAGGAGTGAGGGGCAGCGAGTGAGAAGGGGCGAATCCTAGATGGGCCAGAGGAAATCCTGGGCTGGGGCAGCAGACCTTGACTACCAGAACGGAGGGCCCTAGTGGGAAGGTGAGGAGAAAGAAGGTCTGATAAGTAAGGAGGGGCCAGCCCATGGAGGGCTTTGAACGTCAACAGCAGGAGCTTGTACTGAATGCGGAAAGGGAGGGGGAGCCAGTTGGTTGTCTAATCTGGTAGATTTCAATCTTTAGTCCTCCAGCTGTATTGAACTTCATCTCCTAGACTTCCTGACCATTAATCAAGCTTGCTTGAGTTTTTGGGTGTTGAAATGCAGTCCAAAATACCCAGAGGACCAGCATCTGCAAATTATTGGTCTAAGCATCACAACAAAAGCCCCACCACCACTACATTCTGTGATCTTTTGTGCATTGAGAAAACTACCTCTGTGCAACAGACAAAGTGATATGATATTTTACAAGGTGAAGAATGCAGACTCACCACCTTTACTTCAGAAGGGTCTACAGGAAAATAAAGACAAAATCTCATTAGAACTGGAATTATGTCTAGTAAAGCAGAAAGGTAAAGTCTCAACAGTGCAAATGGGGATGGAGGAGGCTAAACTGCAGCAATGAATTGGTCAGATCTGTTTCTGACCCCTAAGTTATGGTAAGTGCTGAGGGAATCCACAGAATGGTGAACAGAAGAATATGGGCATTATTTTGGACATGAACAACACTGAAGCAGAAGAAGGTTCAGAGTTGGTCCTGGTGTATATGTATGTATGTGCCTTCAGGTCGCCTGTTGACTTATGATGACCTCATGAATTTCAATGCATATTTACACATAAGATAATAATAAGAGTTCTTCTTGTAATGCTTATGTGTGTAAATTGGCCCTTAAAAAGAATTATTTGACATTAACCAAATTTCAGATTAACATATTTGGCTATTTGGGAGGGGGACTCTCTCCACATATTTCAAAGCTGTGAGTGTTTATAGTAAAGATCAGTTCTTAAGCTCTTGTGTTAAGAAAAGCAAATAGAAATATAATAGTTTGCAGACCTCCAAGGATGTGCTTTTCAGAATAAATGGAATATCATAGGCACATGAGAGTACTAGAATCCCACCTCACATTTATACATTATGTTTCATAGCACAAAATCTCTTTTGAAGTTCCAGCATTGCCATATGACTTCATTCACCACTGAAAAGTAGCTTTCATTTGTGGCTGGACACAGCCATTCTTTGAATTGGTAAGCAACTCAGCTATTTGAGAACAGGAAATGAAGAATGGTTATTTCAGACTGAAGTAATAGGAGGGAATTTAAGTGGACAAAACACCCTACATGCTGTTTGTATTTAGCCAGAGGAGTATATCACATGGGGAAAATCAGGGGTTTAAACAGGCATTTTCCTGGGACAGTTGCATGATTGCGGTGATGATTTTCACACGACACGTGATTAGAGAGGACTTATCCCAGGAAGAACCAGGAATGCTCCAACAAGAAATCATTCATTGGGAAATCCTGTGATTTGTTGCTGGAGCATTCCTGATTCTTCCTGGGATAAGTCTTCTCTAATAGCAATGTGTGTGAAAATCTTCACTGTGATCGTGCAACTGTCCTGGGAAAATGTCTGTTTAAACCCCTGATTTTCCCCCCGTGTGATAAATCAAGTGAGCGACAAATTACATCATTTCAAAGAAGAATATTGTTCTGTGTCTTCAAGTTGTTTCCACCTTATAGCAACTCTAAGGGAACTTTAACACAGGATTTTCTTGGCAAAATTTGCCTTTGTCTTCTGAGGCTGAGAGAATGTGACTTGCCCAAGGTTATCCAGTGTACTTCTGTGGCTGAGCAGGGATTTGAACCCTGATCTCCAGAGTCCTACTCCAACATTCAAAACACTACACCATGCTGGCACTATCAAAGAAGCAGAATATGCTTTCTTCTTAAGCCCCAGTACCTAAGTGACTAACAGGGAAGATTGTAACATGTTCTACTGATTGTTTTATCGGCTTTGTTTTGAGGCTTTGTATCAGATTGGTGTGCTACACTATGGAGTTCTGTGCAGCTAATCTTTGGAACTTTTGGAATGAATATAGCAGGCAGAACTATGGACTTGCAAGGATCAGCAGATTAATATACACAACAATTACACCACACGCATATCTTAAATTATTTGTTTAATTCTAACTCCAGTCATCACATACCAGCATGCCAGTGGCATTAAAGCTTTCCTAAAGCAAAGCCTTAGGTCTGCAATTTTTTTTTAAGATGGGGTTTGCCATTGTTTTCCTCTTTGGCTGAGAGAATGTGACTTGCCCAAGGTAATCCAGTGGGTTTCCATAGCCAAACAGAAATTTGGATCCTGGTGTCCAAAGGTCCAACACTCAAACTATTATAGGCCTGATACAGACAGACCAAAATAAAGCTGCACCAAAGCTGCACTCCAGTCCTTAGGACTGGAGTGTGGCTTTGGTGCAGCTCCTGGACTCTTAGGACACATGTATAATTGAAACACCATACCTCCAAAGTGACTCGAAGCAGCTTTATTTTGGCCTGTCTGTATAGGGCCATAGTCCAGAAAAATCTGGAGTACCTTCAACAGGTTTTCCATCTCAGAACCGTCTGGGTCCATTATTCCAGTGCTACAATATTTACTTTCATAAATTTCACAAGTAATACAAAAAGGATATTGGCTAAACAATGGACAAGGCCACATTGTTTTATGCTCACAAACATTAAAATATGACTGCTGCTTCTAAGGAAATATCAAGAATGTGAAATCAGCATTGATCCGTTTATTTTATCTTCTCTTGGGACCTGTTTTGCAATATTAAAAAAATAAATGGATTTTAAATAAGTCAGCGTCTGGACTTATAATGGGCTAATTCTTTCTCTCACTCCTTGGGGATATTTCTCACTCCTCCATCATTATTTGTGAATGAATAAGTCTTAGTTATACTGACACAGTGCAATTTGTTTTAGTAGTCTGAGCACACACTAAAGCAATATGCATCTGATGCCTAATAGTGTTTTTTCAGGAAAGGAATTTGCAGTTTGAGAAGGTGGTTTATTTTTCTTTAAAGGGCCATTTCAGTTAGAAATGAGCCTGGACAGATGGTGTTGTAAAGTTCTCTGCTTATTCAGTGTTATTGAAAGCATGTTGTGTGTATTGCTCTCTACTTATGTTGCCATTTGGTGATGGTTCTGGCAGAGAGTTCTGAAAAACATTGTGCCTGAGCATGTGTTTTTTGGATATACACTTGGACTCAAGATAAGGAACATACATTGGAGTTCAATGGCAACGAGAACTTGGCCAAGGTGCCTGCAAGATTCTGAGAGCAGCCTACCAAAAGTAACTTTTTCGATTGTAAGCCTGAGAGCAGCGAACAGTCTGAATAACTATTTGTAAGCCACTCTGAAAGCCTTTAGGGTTGAAGAGTGTGGTATAAATACAGTAAATAAATAAAATAAGCCTTCCCAAGCTCTTAACAAAAGTAAGTGAGCTGTGCAAATGCTATTTTTTTAATACATGTCTTATCAGAGAACCAGTATGGTGTAGTGGTTTGAGCATTGAACCATGACTCTGGAGAGCAGGATTTGAATGTTCTTCACCATAAAACCCACTGGGTGACCCTGGACAAGTCACACTCTCTCACCCTCAGAGGATGGCAATGGCAAACCCCTTCTGAAGAAACTTTTCAAGAAAACCCTGTGATAGGTTCACCTTTGGGTGACCGTAAGTTGGAAATTACTTGAAGACATGCAACAACACAGCTTGTACACATTATCTCAGTAAACCTCACAATAATTCTGTAGCACATTAAAAACTAATGTTTCTGATATGAGAAGAGAGTACTATATTGCTTCTGCTTCAAGCCAAAAGGGGGGCCATCTGGTTTCTCTAAAGGCAACAAATAGTTTGTTGAGTGACTGGCTGTCCTTTGTCTATTGAGATGGAGGAAGTTAGCTGATGCTGGACTTTACTGTTTCCTACCCCAAAATTCTGTAACACTCAGTCTCATTAACAGTTTAAAGAGACTTACAAATACACATTTTTATGATATTTTAATGGTCCAATAAAGATATTACCCAATACTTATTCTTAATCTGGAATGTAATGTAGCATGAGGCACATTTGATAAATGGGGTGAGTAATGCAGCTATCAATAGTGGCTCCGAATGGCTGTAACTTTGTGCACATTACCTGGGAGTAAATTTCAATGATTTCAATGGGGTTCAGTTCAAAACCTATTGTTGTTGTTGTTGTTGTTGTTGTTGTTATTATTATTATTATTATTATTATTACAGTACTATTATTATTATTATTATTATTATTACTATTATTATTATTATTATTATTATTATTATTATTATTTCAGTAGTTTTTGCACTCAGTATACAGTGAATGGTGTTTCATAGCTAGCTATTTTTTGTTTCAGTTAAGGTTTTTGTATAAAATCTTCCAGAAAATTATTTAGTAAGATTTTGTCCTCAAACTGAGGATGTCCAAATCCCCTGGAAGACTATCAAATGAAAATCTGCCAAGTCTGGCAGGAGGGGAAAGGTCCTCCCACGCTCTGTTCCTTAGCTTGCAAAAGTGGGCCATATTGACTGGGAGATTCTGAAAGTTGTAGTTCAAAGAATTAACATTTCCAAGCTGTGTTCCACTTTCTGTGTAAAATTTAACAAGCAATGCCTAATCATGTGTATAAAAGGTAGTGCTGAATGGTAGACAGGGATGCCAAGTACCCAAGGACATTCTTCCCAAGGTGAAAAAGGATAGACAGGAAAGGGGCTGA
>NC_056524.1:42334875-42373770 GCF_019175285.1 Sceloporus undulatus
GAAGGAAGGAAGGAAGGAAGGAAGGAAGGAAGGAAGGAAGGAAGGAAGGAAGGAGCTTCACTACCAACTACATTTGGAGAACTGTTAGACTGTCATAAGCAGTTCTGTTTATGTTGCCTTGTGAAAGTCCTTGTGAAAAGGGATGTTTGTTCATCCAGAGACTGCTAGGTGAAAAATAGTATGCATGTTATATAAAACTAAGAAATTAACTTCTTCTTTTTCCTTTTCTGAGGGACACTGTGGCAAAAACATGATGTCCTGCCAGCGGCAATATTGGTTAGTTTGCAGTCAGATGACTGTGAATATGCTGGTTGTAATCAGGACTCTCTGGCCTTTGAGGCCTTGCCTAGTACAATGTTTGCCTTTCTTACCCGGTTAGTAAGAAACCGCATCTATATATATTAAAGAGTTGGATTGGAGGCTGGGATACGGAATTTGGGGTTTACTGTTGGGTACCACTTAAAATGGGACAGCGCTGCTTTTAGAAATACGCCAGCCTTGATGAGAAATCCCACATCTATACACAATATTTCTACATTTCCCCTTAACCCAAGTTCTCCCCAAGACAACCTTTTTCAGCTTCCACACAACTATAAACTGAATCCATTCAGGCAGTCTTTGGTCCCAGTATGAAGAGCTTTGACATTCTGGTTAAGGCCACTAGATGGCATTCACTGGCCTACAACTGGCTCCTGTATTTTTGATGGTCTAAAAATCACAGAGATGGGGTGGTGGTCATGAACATTTGTAAGATGCTATCTTTATAACACACACACACACACACACACACACACACACAATAACAACAAACATACAAAACAACTAAGGTTTGCTATTTTAAAACTTACAGCCAAAAAAGCACAGGTGCCACTATCTGTGATTGTAAACCAGTTTTCAAAAAACTTATAATCAGAAATCTGTTTTAGTAAATAAAAAAAAAGTTCTTATTTAAACAAGTGTGTTTGTGTGCCTTCAAGTCACCTGTCAGTTATGGCAACCCCATGCATTTCATAGGGTTTTTTAGGCAAGGAATACTCAGGGGTGGTTCTGCCAGTTCTTTCCTTGGAAATCTGGGCCCGTTACAAACGGGCATAAAGTACGTCCTGGGGCCGTACTAGGGTTAGGCAAAGTGCGTGCCTTATGCACGCACCTAACCCCAATATGTCCCCAGGACGTACAAAATGGCGGCGCCCGTTCCACACGGGGGCCGCCATTACGTCATGAACACGCCGCCTCCAAATGGGGCAGTGTGGATGTGACGTCTTTGCGCCACGCGAGGGCACATAGAGCGCCCTTTCCACGGCACACGAAGGACCTCTGAAATGGAGCTCCTTCCGCAGTTTGCATTGCTGGTGCAGCCTTTAGATGGCTGCGCCAGCAACGCAAAGGAGAAAGGGGCCAAGTGGCCCCTTTCTCCTCCTCTCCGCCCCAAGGACACCCCTTTCCAGGCCTGGAAAAAGGTGGATCAGGGCCTCGGAGGCTGCCGTTCTGGCAGCTGAGGCCCCAATCCAGTGGGGAAAGGAGCGCCTACAGGCCGCCCCAAACGGGTGGTCTGTAACACGCCCTGGCCTACAGCACCTGGTATTTGTTGGCAGTCACCCATCCAAGTACTAACCAGGACTGACACTGCTTAGCTTCCAAGATCTCATAGGATCTGTGTCTTTAGGGTATTTAAAACATACCCTCCAGCATTTCATTTTGATAAAAAATTGCTTAATAATGTTGTTGAAAAGAAGGCGAATATGGGCAGTTCTATAAGAAGAAAGGAACATGAGCAGTAGAGATCTGAATAACTATATTTCTGGACTATAGCTGCTAGTTGCCATGCCGGCTAGCAGATTCTGGCTGATGTTGACAAAACAATTCCCCCCCCCCCCCGGCTTTGATCACCTTCATCTATGATCCATTATGCTGGTAGGTTCTTTGCTGCCAGGATACAAGGCTGGATCAAAAATGTGCTTGAATGCTTGTTAAAAGCAGAAGCTGATCCAAGTTCGTCTATGAAGGCTTTCTGTATTGATGCCCGAACTTAGTTGTTATTTTAACTTATTAGATACAAATATTTTTAGCACTTTCCAAAGTACTGTAAACAAATTAACAGTGGAAACAGAGGAAACCTATATAGTTTAGCAAGGAGTCCCTCTCCTGTGTATGTGTGCAGGAACATCATTTAAAAATCCACTCTCTTCTACAGGATTTAGCAATCATCATTAATGGCTCCCACCAGCTTTTGTTACAGAGCTTTCATTATACAATAGTCAGACAGCTAAGCAATTCACACCACTGAGGCTCCAGGCCATCAACCTGGCTGACTTGCAAGAGATAAATTAAAAGACACTTGATGGATCAGGTCCCATGGACACATCTCGAATGGAAGTAATACTCTATACAGCAAAAGGGATTCAGTCAAGAGTTTCACAACAATGATTTATACCTGAAATGACTCCATTTCTTTCCAGACTGCTAGCATAGTGTATTGGTTTGAGCACTGGACTAGAAACTATGGAGACCAGGATTCAAAACCCCACTCAGCCATGGAAAGCTACTGGAAAATTGTGGGCCTCAGAGGATGGCAGTGGCAACCCCCTCTGAAGAAACCACACAAGAAAACCCTGTGATAGGGTTGCCCTAGGTTCACTGTAAGTTGGAAACAACTTGAAGACACCACACCACACACACATTACAAACTGCTGAATTTTATCACTGGCTCAACTCTGCAGAGAGAGTCAGTGTGGTCTAGTAGTTTGGGTGTTGGACTACGACTCTGGAGACCCGGGTTCAATGCCCAGCTCAGAGATAAAACCTGCTGGGGTGACCTGGGACAAGACACATTCTCTCAGCCTCAGAGGAAGGCAATAGCAAACCTCATCTGAACAAATTTTGCTAAGAAAACCCTGTCACAGGGTTGCCATAAGTTGGAAATGACTTGAAGGCATATGATAACAACAAACAACTCTGCAGAACAAGGCATGGAGTAATCCACTTTGAAAATTAACTTGCGGGATTACAAGATCTGAAAATGAGGAAAGATAATGGAACATATCTTTTGCATGCAGAAAGCTGCAGGTTGAATCCCTGACCTCTCTAGCTAGCAGGGCTGGAAAAATTGCCTCCCAGACCAAGATACAGTAGGGCATCTGCTAAAAGTGCCCTTAAAGTGTGTCTGCACACCAGTTTAAACAGTAAACAATGGTAATGATTAGTAAGTTCACAAATGTGTCTCTGAAGTGGCTCATAAAGGTCTCCCATGGAGGTAGCACATGTGTTTAGTCTTATTTAACACAATAATAAAATAAATAAAATTAAAAATTAGTTCTGTGTATTATAATTCCAGTACAGGATTCAAGTTAACATGAGTGTTCCAAGCAAAGCTTGCTTTGTTTTGGCTCGTAGCTGCCTGGAGGGTTTCTCTTTTTACAAACATCTCAGGATTCCATTTAATACAGAGAATGTCAGGTCAGCCGGGTGTCGAGCTCGGCATTTTTATCAGAACTCCACTGTTTTATCAGTTGGTGTGCCCAGGACTGGAGATCTATTTGTGTTGCAAAACCTTGAAACTGTCAAAGCAAAGATGATTTATTTGCACTCTGTTTGACCTAACATGCATTTTTATCATTGACTTTTTGCAATTTTTTTAAAAAAATAAGTGAGGCAACTTTATCTTGCATTCTTACCTCATAACATATGGGTGGTAGGTGAAATGTATTTTCTTTTCACTACTTTGAGGCCAGGGCCTAGTTTCCTGCGTTTCCTTGGGCCAGGAGGGAAAGGGTGGTTTCTTGACCTAATTTTTGCCAGCTGTTCTTTCTTGTAAACAGCTTTATAAAAGGCGGTTTTTCTTCACTGTAACTGATAGAACTGCATTGGACTGACTGCTTCCTCCTTACATTGGAAGGCAAAAAACCAAGCTTTTAAACAGGATACATTTGCAGCATATAATTTAAGGACCAATAACTGTTTTTGTATTAATACAACATGATTGTATTTCTCCATAACTGGGGTGTACTAGAGGGAAGAATGAAGCCAATGTCCCCCAAATAAGAATTCATCCCAGAAATTAAACGCTTCTTCAGTCCACAAATTTTTAGCATTGCAGTAACTTAAAATTCCAATAGAGTATCTGAGGGAAAAAGGCAGGCCTAGTTACCAAGGAAATGTGAACACAGCATATATAAGAATCTAGATGTGAACTGTGGCTGAGTGAGTGCAACCCATCTGCAGCCTGGACCCCAGCCATGCTTATCCATGAGTCAGCTCTGACTCATGGCAACCCAGTGGATGAAACATCTCCAAGCCCCCCCCCCCCCGCCGCCGCCATCCTCCACCTCTCTGCTAAGGTTCTGCAGATTCAGGCCCATGACCTTAGACTGAAGTTTTGTCATCTTGGCTTCCAGGGAGAGTTGAGGCTTGATCTTTTCTAGGACACATTTGTTTGTCTTCTTGGCCATCCATTGTATCCTCGGCATTCTTCTCTAGCACCACATCTCAAATGAATTGATTTTCTTCCTATTCACTTTCTTCCCTGTCTAGCTCTCACAACAGCACATAGTGGTAGCACCCTGCATTACCCAGATCCTAAATCTTCTCCTGCCTGTTAAAGAATATAAAGTAAATGAGGGTGTTTGAATCACTATCAGTTTGGAAGTGAAATAGGGTATCATCACTCCAAAAGGCAATGGTTTCTACCTACTCAGGAAACTTCCTTGGTATACAAGGAAAAAATAATAATGTTGGAAATTAATAGAAAAAGACACTCTAAAAACAAAAGCAGTCACAAATGGCCCAATAAAGACTCACAAGTTTCCAAAATATTGAGCTTGCACACCTTACAGAACTAAGAAATATTAAAGTAGCTCACTGCATTGTGTTGAGATGGAACTTCCAGATTCACATTGAATGTTAGAGATGGAACGTCTAGATTCACATTGAATTTGGGCTATGTATTTTGCACAAGTAGTAACATGTCCATATGTTCAACACATATGTCAGGGAAATAAGTGCAAATTCACATGGGAAAACAGCTAAATAGTTAAGAGAGGGCTGGATTAGGTCCAGCTAGCTAGACCTGAGTTGAAACTCTTGGTTGGCCATGAAAATTCACTGGATGACCTTTGACCATTCCTTATCTCTCACCTTAAATTCACTCATAGATGTTGTGAAAATAAAAATGGAGCTCATGAGAAGAAAGTCGGGATATAATGGTGCAATGATGGTGGTGATGTTTTTGTCAGATTTTCATTTTCTTGTGCCTTGCAAAAAATAAAAATAATAATAATATGTCTTTGGTTATATGTCCTTGGACAGATAATAAAACTGAGCCAGCTGATTGCAAAATTATACACATCCATGGTCCTAGGAGACCCTTAAGGAAATAGAAGCTTCACAGTGAGGCCCAGCCCATCTGTCTGTGACCTACTAAACTAGAGCCCTTGTTCAAATCAAAGAAAGGTGTCAGGAAAACAGATGTGAGGAGAGTATTCACAGTCCTAGCTGGGAAAGAATTGGGGCTAATAATTTTCTTGTGCATAAAAGGGAAACCAGAGGACTCTTGTTTTATGACTAACACACTGCATGCTGAATTTCAGAAGGCCTTCCAGTAATGAGAGCAGGCAGTTACCAGACCAGCAGTCTGACCCAAGTGGCTGGGGATTAATGGCACTTCTCTATTAAATGCTGGTAGCCATAAGTGTGATGGGAAATGAAGTATTTATTGTGTTATTGCAAGAGCCACATGCCGAGAAAGAGTGTGTTCCCATAAACTTTGTTTTCACTGATATGAACACGATGAACATTTCTTGAAAGGGAATTTAGGTGTTCTTTTTTCTTTGCTTTCACGAACTGATGTCTGCTCAAACAAACTTGGAAACTGAGGGCCTCTGTTTCTATGGTCCTAAAAAAATGAAGAAGGAAAAAAGAAAAGAAAAAAAAGTATATTCCGTTATATTAGCTTGCTTCTTTCTTTCTTTTTTGGCCTGGGGAGAATTTTACTGGAGCTCAGTAATCATTGTTTATTAGTACCAAATGACTTACATACAATAAATATTGGGAATATCACTGATGACAATCATATATGAGGAAACAGTAGGGTGAGTGCAGTCTTTGCTTTAAAAACATAGGAGCAATACAGTTATAATGACTTTAGATGTTTAGGATGATAATGACAGAGGTAGCCTCATCATTAAGCAGAGAGAGGCAACTGATGTGGATGATAGATGAAGAAGGACATGCAGCAGACTAACTAGTGTGTGGTCAGACTGTGACTATCCTTGTAGACACATTTCACCCACTAATGTAGTGAAGGATCAAGAGTGGTATCCTATAATCAGGAATGCAGTAAAATTCATCAACTAGACCTGTCATCTTTTATATGTGAAATGGAAGGAGGGACAATCATGTCCTTCATTTGATCACCTTCTCCCATGCAATCCGCCCTGTACACTCAGGCCTTCTGGGAAATATTTGCTACAACTGGCCAGGTCTAGACTGGCAATGGTTTCCCAGAGGACTGTTTGTTCTCCTTTCTCTGGACTGTGGAATGACTTGCTGTAAATGATATGACAGCTGAAAATGCTAACAGCCTTTAAAAGATCATTAAAGGCATATCTCTTCCAGCAGGCCTATCCTGTTCATAGAAGATCAACATGGTAGTTTTTTACTACTTTTTCTAAAACAACAACAACAAAAAAACACCACCATCCATTTAAAAAATACAAATTTCCCCCAAATCTCCTGAAATGACCCCCTCCATCAACATTTTACCAGTAGTGTATAGTTGCTGCTAATTACATTTGAATGGTGTTACCAGTCATTGCATCATCATAGAAACACTGGTACCATAAAATCATAGAAACACAGAGTTGGAAGAGACCACAAGGGCCATCCACTCCAACCTCCTGCCAGGCAGGAAATCACAATCAAAACATCCCTGACATATAGACATCCAGCCTCTGTTTAAAGACCTCCAAAGAAGGAGACTCCACCACACTCTGAGGGAGTGTGTTCCACTATCGAACAGCTCTTACTGTCAGGACATTCTTCCTAATGTTGAGGTGGAATCTCTTTTCCTGGAGCTTGCATCCACTGTCCCTTGTTCTAGTCTCTGGAGCAGCAGAAAACAAGCTTGCGCCATCCTCAGTGTGGCACCCCTTCAAATAGTTAAACAGGGCTATCATATCACCCCTTAACCATCTCTTCTCAAGGCTAAACATACCCAGCTTGAGAACATCCTCCTCTTCAGCTTCTTGAGCAGCACTAAGAGGTCCAAGGGGATGTCACCTCCTTTGTGCATCTAGCTGTAGAAATGCAGCTGGCTGATATCAAGTTGCCTGTTCTCTCGCCCAGCCACTAAGTGGCCATGATGTAGTGTCCTGGCTGGAAAAAGGTAGGCTACCTGGCTGTCAGAATAGCTGAGGGAAAGAAGGTGCAGGGTACCTCCTTCCACAACAACAAGGAAGAGACATATGAAAACATGTTAACTGCCTACATAAGACAACAATAGTACTTTTGGGGAAAGTACTACTTAGTGTGGGAAGAAAATCAGTAATGGAAGCACCTAAAGTTTTAGTAGGAAGAAAATGAAGTTATAAGCAAATTTACCTTTTGGAGAGCAATTGAGGTGCTTCTACCACTCCATAAATATATGTACCTCTGTTCTGATGTATGTGTCAAAGCAGAGAAGTACATGCATCAGTCAATCAAACTCTTTACTTCTTTTTCTCTTTTGTCCCAAGAATGAAACTCGAGGAAGCTTACATAATAAAATATATCTTCTCTCTGTGCTAGGTAAAAGAAGAAAGAAATGACACTTCATAACAGTGTTTCAGGGGGAAAAATGAATTGGGGGAGGAAATGAAGTGGAATCTTAGTGGTTCTATAATTTGTGAAACCTGATTTGAAATCTTGGAAGTCACTTTGAAATCCGTTATGCTTTTGGCAGATGTGTTTCTAAAAAGTCACACTTACATGGACAAGGAGTATGAATTCTTACCACATCTGCACTATTGCAATATTTCCATGCCAAAACATCTCCAGCCTCACAGCATATTACTTTTTTTATATACAAACCCATCTGTATTTTCATATTTTAACTCATTTATGCCAAGCCAACTTCATATTTGTCATCAAAACATGCATGTACAACAGCCAATAGAATTTTTATCCTTATACTGAAAACTTTTTGTACCAGGTCATCTCCATTCCTATGGACATAAAATGTGAGGAGAAGTTGGAAGAGTTACTTTTTTGAACTCCTGCAGAGGTGATGCTGGCAGAGAGATTCTGGGAGTTGTAGTCTAGGCTGGTCATGTGCATCGTGCAGAAAACAGAGACCAGAAACATTGGTCACAAAATAAGGACTGTCATACTGTTGAAAGGTCATACAGAAATAAGTGCAAACCTGTAAGCAATAAAGAAATGGCATGATTACAGTGCAAAAGCACCCTTGTGAGGTAATCTCCTAAAACATGTCATTGGTACCCTTGGGGTGTCCTCAAACCCTAGCTCATTCCAATAAATTAGTGATAGAAAACATGTGGCCCTTCAGATATTGGCCAAGATGAACTGTGACTATGGAGACATGTCTCATAGCTACATTCCTCCGACAACATGGCTGTTTCTCATTTATTAGAGAACAGTATGTGCAGGGACGTAGCTAGGATTTTAGGAAGGGGGTATCCAGACTAAGTGCCACCATTATAATGGGGCTTGGATGCTGTGGCGCAGCAGCACACACCATTCATTTTTCTAATGGAAGGGGGGGTCCGGACCCCAAAAAACCCCCTCCTTGGCTATGTCCCTGGTATGTGTGAGACAGAGAAAGTGATGATATGTGCAGCCATCTTCTTGTAGCTGGGCATGCTGTAACAGAGCTGCATGATTTAAAAGTAGATTATTTTTTTGGGTGGTACTTCTGATTGTTGTGATGGCACAATGACTATAAAAATTCATTGTGATGCATTAAGACGTCAGATATCATAATTATTGAAAAGGATGCTAGTCATAGTTGGACTATATTGCACCATTGGCTATGCTAACTACGGCTGTTGGGATTTGCTGTCCAAGAACATCTGAAGGGCCAGACATTCCCCACCATTGCAATCAATCAATCAATCAATCAATCAATATTCATTGTTGAAGTACAGGCATATTTTTACGGAAGCATCCACTATGATAAACAGAGCTCTCTGTCACAATCAGTGTTTCATTGCTACACATTTGTATATCCCCTTCCTCCCTGATGTCTTCAGACATTCCTCATGGATCACTCAGCTGGATTTCTCTATTGTCAAGTCATAGCAGTTTGACATTTACAGGCCAAGGGGGGGGGGGCGGGATTGGTTTCTTTTCTTGCACCCAGGGCCTGAAATGGGTGGGGTGGGTGGGGGGGGTGTTGTTTTTCTTTTTGGGTGTTTCAGCAAAAAAAATAAATGCATAAGTTTGGAAGTCTGACATGAGATTCGTAAGCGACAAGCAAGCACAACAGCATGGAAAGGGTGATCGCTGTAGTTACGAAAGCTGGATGAGTCACAGCTGAGCTATTTTTTCATAAGCTTTTTTAACCGAAATAATTTTTTGTTTATATTCTCCTTGAGGGTTGGTAGGAGAAGGCAGTTTCATTGAGGTGAATAACCTAAAAGGCCTATTGGCTTGCTTGGAATGTGCTAAAATGATACCAAATAGCAGGAAGATTATCTGCTGGTTTATTCATTCTTTGCATGCCATTTCTACCTCCTCCAGCATCACATTTGGTCCCCTTATCCTTCTGGAAACATTCCTACTTTCAAAGATGAATGCTCACTCCAGGATCAAGGCAACTAATGAATTCAAACCATTTAGAAAGCATCACTGCTCTTTGATATGTCAGATTCCAACCTCCAATTTAAATCATCCAGTCAATAAAGACAAGCTTTTCAAGTGGCACTACATTTCTGGTGGCACACGAAGAATGGGCACAGGTGATTTCATAATAGCAAGACAAGGAATGGGATTCTGGAAGGGCTGAAAACCCTGATGGTTTGAACTACAAGAGCGAGGTGTTATTCTCTTGGGTGATTATAGAACAAGTTGAAGTGTGGAACTTTTTTTCTCTAAATCTGCAAAATAAATAAATGAAATTTCCTGCTATATGAGATAATTGCAGGATGTCTGCTAAAGATATGATTAGAAGTTAAAAGTTGGGTTTTTTTAAATTTCCTTTCATACTTACTTCACCATCAGTTTTTAGACTATGAAGCTAGTTTCTTGTTTGTTTCAATGGAATTCCAACTGGCTTATTCCACAAAGCTACCACCAGACCAAGTTATAGCCAAATTTTGTAGCACACACAAAACAGGCAGCAAACCTCACATATGCACCACCCAATCTCCTGGTTGCTGTTATTGATAAAAGCTACCAGATGTTTTGAAAAGTTGTTTCTTCAGTTACACGGTAACTGAAAAGCGCAGCAACTTGGCAAATCCAGGTTAAAAGTTAATTTTGTTTTTTATGCTCAGCAATAGGGATGGACAAATTTGTAAAACACAATTGCATTGAGTCAGCAGTTCTAAAGCTTTACTTTCCAGATGGTGATACTCCATAGTCATATTGGTCACATGTTATAGCTGATAAATAAATGTGTGTGTGTGTGTGTGTGTGTTGCATTGATCACATATACTTTATTCAATACATGTTTGATTTACAGTATCCTCTGATGTCTTTCAGAAACATAGCATTTCTTGTAAATTTGTCAATGATTAGATTTGCTTAAGATCTAGCTATCTGAGCCATCTGGCAAAGCAATTTGAAAGAAAGCATCCAAATGTACAAATGGAACTCAGATTAGCTGCAATGAAAATTGTAACACACACAGGGTGGGTATTCTTGCCACGTAATATATTAGAATGGTAGGTTAATCAGAATGCTGATTAAATTGGGATCCTTTCGACTTTGAAAAGTGGGAAAAGAAGGATAGAAATGAACAAAGTAGTTCTACATCTGTCTGTGCTGCAAGCAGTAGGCTTTTTAACTAAAGAAGTATCAATTTCCACCATTAAAATGACTACAGGAAACAGCTTCTCTCCCCTCCCGCTTTCTGGATATATAAAGTCATGAATCCAAAACTAGCACTGTGATGGAAGGATGGCATTGTGTGGTGTATAGCTTACTCTATGATGCATGTCAGTCAATTCCATTATGATGATGATGATGATGATGATTATTATTATTATTTCAGAAGAATCTGACTGTGTTTATAGAACAGAAACAGATACATACCAATGGTGGGCAACTGTGGCTCTCCAGATGTTGCTCGCTTTTGGATTTTCCAAGGAACAACATAACACTATTAGCTGTCCTATTGTAATCCATACATAGTATTTGAGAATTGTTTGGCCTTGACTGATCAAATAAGATCTTATGGCATGAATCCCATCATTAGTTCCAACTAGATAGACTTAGCATGTAACCATTGTTCCAAAATTGGTCCACTAACCATGGCTCCTTCTGACAGAGATATTTTTAGAATTTTTATTGCTGATACGGATCAACACAGCTATCATTTTGGGAGTTTCTTCGGGACAATGGTAATGCAGACTGTCAGGATGAGCACCTGTACCTCAAATGCTACCACTACAGTACTAAATGATGCTCCCAGTGAGAGATAGTGTGTATGTATGCATGTTTAAAAGAAGGAAATTGGCCAGAATGTCTTTCCAGTAGCATCCTTTATCAGCATTATCTGATCAGGCATCAATGTCTGGGATAGCCAACCCCCAAAACGCCCACTGAGCTGCATTTGGAAGGAGGAGGCTTTGCCTTTTATCAGTTTGTGCTCTCTAATCCTTCTCCTCTTGTTTTAGTCTTTTTTTGGAAGAAACTATCTCATAGAATCATGTTGTGGAACTGCAGAACATATGCAGGTTATTAGTATTTCTGTTATACAAATTTAATAATAATAATAATAATAATAATAATAATAATAATAATAATAAATTGTTTATTTTTATCCCGCCCAATCAATGACGAATCCGGGCGGCTAACAACAGTGGAAGTACAATAAAAAATTACAATAAAAAATAAACTAATCCCTTCCCAGCCCCCCAGTCATATAAAGCAGACAATAACAATGAACAATATCAGTACAGTGGCAATCAAAGGAAAACATAGGAAGTTACATTTCAAACAAGATTCATAGAAAATCCTTTCCTCAACCCCTCAGCACAAGTCCACATCAAAACAATATTAAACAAAGTAATATTAAGCAAATTATGACTAAGATTGTCTGCCTCCCACTGTCCATTGTCAAAAACCTGCCCTACCCCATCATCTCTCTGCCTTGGTGTTTCTGGGCAGGCTGAAAGCTTGGTGTCAGCTGGCCGGTGTTTACAAAGAATTGGATTCAACTATGACATAGTTAGAACAGAGGCACTGAGGACAATATTAGTAACTTATATCTAAGTATGTTGAATTTTGAGACCATTTGGTCCCACTGACTTCAGAAGGTTTGCTCTAATCTTGGCTTGGCCATTGAAACGCACTGGGCAAGTCACACTCCCTCAGCCTCAGAGAATGGCAAGGGCAAACTGAGTCATCTCAATCAAAGATGGGCTTTTTCTCACCATAGGATACATAGTCAGCTCAGAGCTGCTAGTAGCGTCTGCAGCAATTCAAGTCAGTCTCACTGAGTTCTGATGAAACTCAACCTGAGTCAGATTTCTGCAGCATGATGTAATTCAACTGGACAGGATCCTTCAGATTTTTTCTTCTAGTCTCTTACTAGCTGAGCCAGAAGGCACTCATATACAAGTTTATGTTTAGCTTATAAAGGTTTGATTGAATGTCCAGGAAAAGGTGGTGCACTCAAGCAAATTACACTGTCTGCAATTGTCTCCTGATTAATTATAGTCAATTAACTTGGCAGGCCATTTAGTTCTGCAAGGCAAAGTTAGGAAATGAAGCAGAACTTTTCTGGTAAGTTTTTCTAGAAATAACCCCAAACACAGCACTAGTTGTCCTACCAGCATTGAACTGAATTGAATCTAGGAGCTACCTCTTCTTGTTGAAAGGGGACTTTGTCTGATTGTCAGAACCACATCTCTCCTCTGCGATTATTCTTCATTCTCTAAGACAGCTAGTGTCGCAGAGTGGTTTGAGTGTTAGACTCTCTGGAGACCAGGGTTTGATTCCCACTTGGCCATGAAACCCACTGGGTGTCCTTAGGCAAGTCACAGGTCCTCAGCCTCCGGGGAAGGCAATGGCAAATCTCGTCTGAACAAATCTTGCAAAGAAACCCCCATTATAGGTTCACTTTAGGGTCGCCATAAGTGAGAAATGACTTGAAGGCACATAACACACAAACACAGAAGTCAGCCCACCCATCCACCCTTCTACCCTTCTGAATTTCTGGTTTGGGGGAATTTCTGGTTCTGGGAATTACCAGTGCTGTGCTACTTTCAACAGTGCCTCAAAGAAGCTGCAGTTTTTTCTCCATAAAAACATCAGGCTTCCTGCAATAAGAAACTGCAGCTTTAGCTAAAGGAAAACTGAAAGATCAATCCCCCTTTCCTAAAAAAACCCCCAACAATCCTAAATGTAGTAGCTCAGTCTTCCAAAGCAATTGCCCTTGAATGCCTGAATGACTCAAGAGACTATACAGTAGTGTAATTCTTAGCCAGTGAAGTCAGCTTGTAACCATGGCAGCCTTGACTGGAAAGCTGCAATATACCAAAAGAAAAACCCCAACAACTCCAATTTGAGGAAGTCTATTGCAATGTACAGGATATATAGAAACTGAACAGAGTGGGAATAGGATTGATTGAAATGTGTTGTTGTGTGCCTTCAAGTCATTTCCAACTTATGCCTACCTTAAGGAGAACCTATCACAGGGTTTTCTTGGCAAGTTTCTTCAGAGGGGGTTTGCCATTGCCATCCTCTGAGGCTGAGAGAGTGTGATTTGCCCATAGTCACCTAGTGGGTTTATATGGCCTAAAATCAAAGCCTGGTCTCCAGATCATAGTGCAATGCTCAAACCACTAAACCATGCTGTCTCCTCATTAAAAAGAATTCCGATGCAGTTAGGTAGCAGATTATGCGAAGGTGGCAGCATGATATTAACAGGATAAAGGTTCATGACAAACAACCTGCCTTGAACCCACATCCCCTGCCCAAGTCTGCTTCTTGCTTTGGGGTGGAAGCAGCCACTGTTCCATTGTCAATGGTGAGGAACAATCCCACTACTAGTTAAAGTGCCTCTTGTATACACAAAGAGAGGGGCATCGTGCTTTTGTTCACCACCAGCAAAATGCTGCTTGGGATTCATATGTTAAAACAGGGCTGGACAACATGTTCCCTCCCGCCCCAAATTTCTGCCAGCAGGCAAGTACCATTTTATTTAGGCAGTACTTTGACTTTTAATCGTATGGTAGTACAACATGGCGTAATGACTTGTTGGAGTATTAGAGATCAGCTCGGCCATGAAACCCACTGAGTCACACACTCTCAGTCTCAGGGGAAGGCAATGGCAAATCTCTTCTGAACAAATCTTGCCAAGAAAACCCCATGATAGGTTGGCCTTAGGGTCACCATAAGTCGGCAACAACTTGAAGGCACACAACGAGTACAATGTTTAAAAGTAGTGTGCTCTGTCCCCCCTTTCCCTCCTTTAACTTTAAAAGTATGTTTTAAATGTACTTTAACTATTTTAACCATATGCCCCTTGAACAGAATTATTATTTAATTGCTATTTTAAAAAAGGAACTTCTGTAAAGTAAGTTCTTTAGTTCAATTTTTATTTTAAAATTTTGTAAACTACAGTGGGTCCTATCCCAGGAGAATGGCAGGGTATAAATGGAACACAAAAATATCCTGCACCCTTGGCTGAGCTGGATAGGCATTCTGGGAGTTCAGTCCAACAACTGGCCTGGTCATGATGAAAGGAATGTATCAGAAAGGAATGTATTAACTGCCAGATAATTTTGACTCATCTGACCAATGTTATTTTGTGGATTACAGGCTCAATCCTGTCTCTATCCCATTGTTGAAGAACTGTGCGATAATCTCTTTAGAGAGAAAAAAGTAAATTTATTCCAGACTGATGTCCTCATATCATTAGATCAGTTTCTCCAGAAACTGTGTGTAATTTTGTATTAGCAACCGGAGTCAATAAAACTGACCTCATGCCCCTTTTATAAGGGAGAAAATTACCATCTACCTTTTCAGTGTTACATGCCTGAAATCAGCTGAAGTCTCTCAGTATTGAAAATTAAATGCACAGTTGGCTTTAAACCTGGAATGTGTAGTACTAAAAACCTAGTTCATAGCAGGCCGGGGATACACAACTCAAAGTCTAGCTATATAAAGGCTGGAATGAATATATACAACCCCCCTTCAGTTAACAAAGTCAATGTCTCAAGTTCCTTTTTTTACTGAAGCGTTTTACACCCAGTCAGCCCACTTTCTTCCTCATCTTCTCTATTGCTGCAAGTTTTTTTTAGCAGCATCAGCATTTGGAGGATGGAGAAGGATGGCTGAAGAAACTCAAGGTTGGTGTCAGTTTGGAACAGATTGCAATAAACAAATTTTGATCTGGGAGTGTGTGGGATTGTACTGATGCTGATGCTACTGCCCCATATGCCTGTCTGCAACAGATTAAGTAAATGTTAGCTGCCTCCAAATTGCCTTCCTGAGCATATGTGAACAGCAAAACAGAGAGAAAAGCAGGGAGGGCAGAGATATATTTAGGTTGCATCCGCACTGCAGAAATAATCCAGTTTGACATGACTTTAACTGCCATGGCTCAGTGTTATGGGATTCTGGGAACTGTAGTTTTCTGAGACCTTTCACTTTGCCTGTCAGAGAGCTCTAGTGCCACAACAAACTACAGTTCCTAGAATTCCACAGCATTGAGACATGGCTGTTAAAGTGGTATCAAACTGGACTATTTCTGCAGTGCCTATGCAGCCCTACTTCGTGATCTCCTCCCAGTAAATTAAAAAAAAAAGTATAGATCTATAAGCCTAACAACCAAAATGAAAATCATAAGAAAGACGAATGAAAAAGTTATCCCTAGATACATTTTGGACATTGGTATCTAGAAGGTTCAAAATGTCTTTGTTTACTTAACCAATTCTTATGTAGCATGGTTATTTCTTTTTGCATGCACATATTATTAACTTTGAATTAAAAAGCTTGCTGAAGCATGTTGAACTAATCTTCTTTTTTGTGGCGTAGGAAGCTAACCCTATTCTTTCCATGTTGAATTGGCCTTTGGTATCAAATTTTCTGTTAAAGAACTAACATCACCTTTGTTAAATGAGGTGTACCTGTTTTCATGGAGAACGAGAATGATGTTATTGTTTGAGTGTTGGACTAGGGAGATTATCACATACGGATGGGATATCCTGTCCATGACAGCGATCACGTGGAAACTTTTTATTTTATATATAATTGTATGGAATTGGATTTTTTCTTCATAAAGACTATTATTTTAAAAAAAGCTTTTCATAATATAGTGCTGATCCTGTCATTATTCTGTCACTGAAGCGGCATTGCATTAATGCGAACTCCTGTTAATGCAAAATGCCAGGGAATGCCACTTCAGTGACGGGACAATGATGGGACAATGACAGGATCAGTGTGATATCATATGAAAGTCTTTTGCATAGTCGCTGTCACTTGCACTTTTCAGATGGGATAATGTCCGGATAATAACAATGTCATCTGAAAGTCCTTCCCATGATTGTGCAGGAAGCCAGGAAGGACAAGACAACAGGACAGGGATGGGACAGTGACATCCCATTCCATCCCCCATGTGATAATCTCCTATGACTCTGGAGACCAGGGTTTGATTCTCCACTTGGTTATGAAACCCACTGGGTGACTTTGAGCAAGTCACACTCTCTTAGTCCCAGGGAAAGGCAATGGTAAACCTCCACTGAAAAAGTCTTGCCAAGAAAGCCCATGATAAGTCCGCCTTGGATTCCCATAAGTAGGAAGCAATGTGAAGGCACACAACAACAACAACAACAACAACAACAACAACAACAACCCGTTTTCATGCCATTTTTAGTTGGAGACAAAAGAAGTGGGACTAAAGGTAGGCTTAATTAATACATACCTTTTCTCTTTCCTGAGTTGTTTTAAAGCCGAGAGCTGAGGAACAAATCAATGTCTGAGAACTCATAGGAGTATTTCATCACATAGCACATTTAAGTGCTATGAACTTTACATTTATAAATAATAATGTAAAACTTGAGAGTGTGGGGTATTAGGGTGACTTCAAATCAAGATTGTTGTCTCCCTCCCTCATACACTCTTCAAGCTATTTCATGCAATTGGAATGCACAGTAGTCTGAAATTGCCATTCATTTGGGATTTTAAAATTGCCAAAGCATTTTTGTGTTTGAAACAGACTTCTGTAATGTACATCTATTTCCCCCTGCACCCCAATGACTTTTTAAATGAAACCCTTCTGTGTAAGAGTATAATAATTTCACAATAATAATAATATTTTTAAAAATCAGAACTTTGCATAGTGGTGTGGAAAACATGCATGCCTCTTCATATGTGATATCTGTTCTTCATTTTCTCAGCAGAGCGCCTTTCATTCTCACGCAAACTCATTAAATTTCAAAAAATATTTTCCCATCATTGTTGGGTTGGAACAATCTAAACTATGTGAGTTGGCATAGCCAGGCTATAAATTTGGGATATAGGAGACCTACCCCATATCTGGGTTCTCCAGCTAGCCACAGTTTTACTTTCCACTAAATACCATGCTACTACAACCCTCTCTGCTCTTCATGTCTATACATCTGGAGCTAGCAAATGCTAGGCATGTGTAGGCGTGTATGATTAGCCTCCCAGCTGTTTTTCCTGTGCTCCATACCCCCTCCACACACAGATTTTACAGATGAAAAGTAGGGCACATGTGGCCAAGCCACATCAGAGTGTGGCAAATGTTATATGAGAGGAAGAACACACAAGCTAGGAGAGGCTGTAGCAGTCTGCTTTTGCCTAGGGCTACTGGGAAGGTTAGAATCTACCTCTTTTTTCTTTTCACCCCTGCTGGGTTAGTGAGATGCAAACTCCTTTTGCACTTTGAATTCCGTTTATAGCATTTGAAGTAAGCTGAATACAAAGGGGGAAAGTAGGTGGAGGAGAGGAAAATTGCACATTTTGAAAGTGGCTGAAAAGTGAGACAACAAAGAATTAATTAGGACTGATCCCTGCCAAACTGGGACAGTTGGAGGGTATGGGACCTAGTTGAAACATCTGCCATGCAATTTGTCCTTGGTTCCCTTAACTAGCATGTTTCTCTGGTGTACTTTGGAACTCTCCATTACCATTGGTGAAGCAAGACTGAACTTCCAGTACTAGCTTCGGTACATGGAAAAGGGAAGGGTTATCACCTCATGTAGCAAAATATCTTGGGCTGACCATGATCTTCTCAGAAGTTTTTTCTTCTAGGTGTGCAATTATTTCCATATTTTAACACTGACATCAACAATGCAAAACATGCACATTGGCAGGCATCTTGAAAGTAAGCAGACAAATATAATTAAATTCCAATATTTTCTTTCTACAGAAAAAAATTGCCTGTGGGTTCATATTTGCATACATTATAATGCTGGGATTGAGGTGAGCAACACATGGCCTGCTCGCCACATGCATGCCTCCAGCCTTTTGTGCAGATGTTCCCTGGGTCCTTACCACAGTCAAAGTTCCCATCATTTATTCTGTTTCCATCATTTATGTAATTGGGCAAGATGGCATATGAGGAGAGGGGCACTACAATTTCCAGCAGAATTATACTTCCAGTGCACACACTTCCAATCACTGAGATTTTTGCAATGGTAACTGAAACATCTGAAAGGTGAGAGCAGTGGTGTCACTACAGGTGCAGGAGGTTTGGACTGCACTGGGTGACACCTCAGAAACACTCTTTTTTCTCCTGGCTGGGCCCTCCTCTGGCTGCAGGTTGAAAAGGGTGAGCAAGACCCTACAGGCAGTGGCTCCCTACTGAGGAGAAGGATAAATGTGCCCTTTTGGCGGCTGCCATCCTCTCCTAGTGGCCCCTTGGCAGACCCCCTGGCACCGGGTGGCACCAGAAGTCAGGATGCCACTTGGTAAGACTTGTGGGATGATGTAACTCTACCATGGTTTCAGGTTGGGGGGGGCATGCTAGGAAGATACCTGTCTCTGACCTGCCTTGACTGACAAGCATATCTACAACATGAGGTATGCCATGCACATTTAAAACTGCAATGGCATCCACATTTTTCCAAGATTGAACACACTGGGCCTTAATTTTGAGTAAACACCCAGAGACTTGTAATAAACATTTTAGTCTTTAAAAGTTATAGGATTTGCTTTTGTGGTAAGACTGCTATTGCTTCTCCGTTAGAACTTGTCACAAAGAGAAACTTTGATATTTTATTCGTTCATTTAGTTAGTTAGTTGATCAATATCCTGTCTGCCTTTGAAAAGTTTGGATGCATCTACACTGCAGAATTAATGCAGATTGACACCACTTTAACAGCCATGACTCAATGTTATGGAATTTGGGGATTTGTAGTTTTGTACGATGTTTAGCTTTCTCTGCCAGAATGCTCTGGTACAGCAAACTACAAATCCCAGGATTCCATATGATGGAGCCACAACAGTTAAAGCAGTGTCAGACTGCATTAATTCTGTAGTGTGGCACCAGTCCTGGGATTCAAGGTGGTTGGATCTGGGATTCAAGACAGTGTGAACGAGGAGATTTTCAGTACAGTATATATGAATCATAAATAGAAACTAGCAGAGGCATAGTGAAAAATATCACTTCAGTGGAAGATATGTTAAGGCAAAGTGAACCCTTCCATGGTCTGATGAGTAGAGAGGCAAAAGATTTGTTTGCATAAACATAACTGGACCATACAGTTCCTTTCATGGGACTGCCAAGCAAAATGACTAAGTTAAAGTTTCAGAAATAAAATACGCTGTAGATAGATTAACCTTCCCCAGTCCAATATATCTGTGCAGAGCAGCTTTCCTGGTGACGTCTAGACGTTGAACTATGATTCCTATAATCCCACAGAATTGTTCCACATACAGGAAAGGTACAAGCTTGGAGAAAGTCACTGTTGAATCTGATTTAAAATGCAGCACATTTGGAAGCATCTGTATTTTTCACATATTTTAATGTGTTTTAATTGTTGCCATTTACTTTTTAAACATACCTTTAGATCATTATTTCAAATTTTTGAATCAAATCAGTTTTTAGTATACTTTTGCTTTAAACTTGATGTGAGCCACCTTGGGTCCCACGCCAGGAGAAAAGCAGATGTAAATCTTATAAATAATATAAATAAATGAGTATGGCTGCTTTTGAAAACACAGATTTAAATGCACTGTGATGGTGATTTAAAAAAAACAACTATTCAAGCAATGCTGATATTTAATATTCCAATTTAATATTTCAGTTATAACACTTGAATGGCTAGAATGGACAGGGCTGATCAAATTCCAGTCTTGCACATTCTGTTCTTTTTGTACATTTTTCTTCACTTCTTCAGGAGGCAAGTGACATTTTGATTGTGATTATAGCACTGAGATGAGGAGAAACTATCCTTTGATTGTTGGTTGCTGTTCTTATGTCCCTTCAGATCATTTCCAACTTATGGCAACCCTATGATAGAGATTTTCTGGCAAGTTTCTTCAGAGAGAGTTTCCCATTGACATTGTCTGAGGCTGAGAGAATGTGATGTGCCCCAGGTTACCCAGTGGATTTCCATGGTCTCACAGTGTCCTAGTCCAGTGCTCAAACCATTACACTATACTGGCCTTAACTATCCTTAACACCATACACTAAAATCAATCCCACATCATCACACAACTACTACTTGCACTGCAAAATGTACAGCTAACTACTGGCTACCTTACCTGAGAAGGTAAACAGAGGTCTCTACCACATGAGCCCCATTCTCACAGCAGTCACACTAGTAATAATAAATAATAAAATAGTAACATACTGCTTTCCAGGTAGCCAACACACCTCTCTCAATTGCGCAACTGAGGCTGCTGGCCCGGCCCCATACAGACAGGCCAAAATAACGCTGCTTCGGGTCACTTTGGAGGTATGCTGTTTAAATTATGCATGTGTCCTAAGAGTCTGGAAGCCACGCCAAAACCATGCTCCAGTCCTAAGGATTGGAGTGTGGCTTTGGTGAAGCTTCCGGACTCTTAGGATGCATGCATCATTTAATTAAACAGCATACCTCCAAAGTGACCCGAAGCAGCTTTATTTTGGCCTGTCTGTATGGGGCCAATCTTCCTGACCTCTCCCTTGATCTCGACTCCCTGACTTATGCCCTACCTAGCATGCTTTTAGGGGTTTTTGGGGTTTTGTCCATTTTTTCCATGCAATTCCAAAAAATGGGCTGCCGCAATTTAAGTCTTAAAAAGTAAAAAAAGAAAGAAAGAAAACAGAAAGCAAATAAATAAATAGAAAAAATAAAGGTAAATGAGGTGCTTTGGAATAGCAAGAAGGAGGGACAGGGAGGATACTGACACCATGTGTCTGGCAATTGCACAACTGCCCTGAGAATGGCATTTTATACCTGGGGACTTGCATGATTGCCAAGTCATCCATGGGTTTCTCCCATGAATGAAAAGGGATGGGTTGGAGACAGGGCAGTGATAGCTCACCATGTGATGAGTATCACCAAAGACACTTCTTTCTGGTGAAATCATGGTATAAAAGCTGTGAGTAATGATGTCCAGAGTCTAGCCTAGTTAGTACTTGGGATGAGGACTGCCAGGATATATCAGATACTATAGATTTTGACTAGGGAAAGGCAATGGAAAACTTCCTTTGAATAAAAAAAGAAAACCCTATGATAGAGTCAGCAGTTGAAGGTGAAGGCACAGAACAATAGCAGTAACAATAAAATTGCCATTGATAAATACTTCACTGATTCCCAAACTTTCATCCTCCAGGTATTTTGGACTTTGACACCTAGAAGCCCCAGTCAGTTTGGCCAACAGTCAGGAATTATGGGAGATGAAGTCCAAATCATCTGGAGGACCAAAGTTTGGGAATCACTGCTTTAGATGGTCCCACCTTGGAACAAGGCATACATTATCTGAAACAAGACATCTCTTCAAGTAGGTAATGTTGTTGTTATTTGCTGCCAAGTCACTTTAGAATTATGGCAATTTTTGAATGAGAAACCTCGAAGAGCCCTGGTCACCAGCTGCCCTGTTCAGGTCTTACAGACTCAGAGCTGTGGGTTCCTTGATTGAACCAATCTACCTGTCTTGTCATGTCCCTCTTTTCCTACTGCCTTTCACTTTGACAAAGATTATAATTTTTTACGATCAATCACATCATCACATAATTTGATATGTCCAAACTGCAATAGCTTCAATTTTGAGAGATCTTGAGACTAACTGAAATGCATCTGAGGAAGTAGACTGAAGTCTACAAACTTTAGTATCAAAAGTTGCTACAAGATCTTTCTACACACTGATTCTACAGACTAACATGGCTATATCTTTAAATTCAGCCTCAATTTAGTTGTCTTAACTTCTACCAGGTTTGCTTTACTCTGCTTTCTTCACTATTCAGCTTTCATACCCATATGTAGAAATCGGAAATTCTGTGGCAGGTGGATAACATAATAATGCTTTGTATGTAAAGGATGTCATCTCTGTCCAAACCCATATTTTAAGTAACCTTTTCCTAGGTCAATACAGCAAAATAAATAGAAGCTGCTATACAAATGCTAGCTATTTAGAAAATGTTTTTTAGAACTCACAGAAGGTGGAAAGTGTGGCTAACTATAAACCAACAAAGAGTATTTTATTGCTTCCCTGTACCAGTCCTCCAAAATTCTTCTTCTCATTATTATAACTAAAGTTGACCTATTATTAGTGGGTAGAAATAAAATAACCAACGTTATAAAAGAGAAACTTGACAAGATGATGTAGTGGCAAAACCTTGGTTTTCTGTAAACACTTATTCAACGTGACTAAAATTACTCCTGCCATACTGTTGAACTCCTACTCCACATACATTTAGCAACAAGTGTTCTTTATTATGCAGAAATTCTAACTATGGCCAAGGGTCCAATGTAGTCAGGAGGAAAATATTTTTTTTCTGGGAAAATTCCATCATATTTTCATTTTTGAATTTGAAAAACCATCAAAAATATTATGCACATGCATAAACATTGGATAGTTGATTCTTAGAACTTACTTGAAAAAGTATTTGATTGCAATATTTAACCTCTATTCATAGGGATCCTTTTTTAACTCAAATAGAATTTATTTTTACAGGATTATCATTTGATCATTGGAAATCAGATATGTGCTGACATTTTGTTTCCAGGCAGTATCTTCCAGAATATGCGTACTGACAAAGGAATACAAATGGATGAGACTTTCATGAGGATTTGCCTCTTTATCAAATAGGAGATACGCAAAACTTAGCTCAGAAACTTCAGTCTCCTTGTTATGTATGCAAGTAAAGCAGCACGCACCAGACTGAATAAATTCAATTTATTTAGTTAGTTATTCTTTTATTTATTTCAACAATTCCTGAGGAAAATCTAAAGCACATTCAGTTCAGTTGGAAAAAAAAATCTGGACAGCAAGGTGGAGAGAGCAGAACTAAACAGAAAATGGTCTCAGGTGATTGATCAGATTTGGCACAGAATTTTTCAGGCAGCGTGGCAAATCCACATTCACTCAGGGTTTTACTACCAATGTGAACCTGTTTCTTTGATTTAATTTATTGAGCTTATTTCTTTTGAACCCCCTGGTTAGCCTTTTGTTCCACTGCTGTTGGCCTATGCCTTACACCAGGGGTAGGCAACCTGCGGCCCGCGGACCGGATGCGGCCCGGCAAGGCCTTGGGACTGGCCCCCACCTGGTCCTGCCGCCGATTGCCGCCGGAGCCTTTGACCTATCAGGAGGAGGCAGGCAAGCGGGGGCAAGTGGCAGGCAAGGGGAACAAGCGGCGGGCATGCCTCCGAAACATGCATTTATATTAACATTTTTTTAAAACCAGCAAAAAATTTTACGTGTCCTCCATTTTAAAAAAGTGTCCTCCATTTGAAAATGTTGTCCTACATTTGTCCTGGTTTATTTATTTATTTATTTTAGAAAAAAATATTTACTTATTTATTTTTTGGCTTCGGCCCCACAGTTGTCTGAGGGACAGCAACCCGGCCCCCGGCTCAAAAAGGTTGCCTACCTCTGCCTTACACAATGCTTCCCCTCCCCTCAGCAGTCTGTTCTTTCTTTCGCCAGCAATCTCCATTTTCCAATTCCTGCTGGGTTCTGTCAAGCACAAATAGGTCAGGAAACTATTAAATATTTGATATGGTAAAAGCTGCTTGTATAAGATAGGTTTGAGGTTGAGAGAAAAATACTGTTTTGCCTACTCTGTCAGCCCCCCCATTCAGCATGCCTAATGACTATAATAGCTGAAATATTATAGAAACTGTAATAGTAATAGCAACATTATTTATTATTAACTTTCCAAGAGCCCATGATTTTATCCAAGAATCGTGTGAGAGAATATTGAGGACCACAGCTTGCAATTCTTCATATTCTTGCTCTTTGCAAGACTGATTTGCTAGGGAAAATAACATTACAGCTTTTTAAAAAGGAAAACCTAGCATGAGCAGAGGGTTCTACACTGTTCAGTCTCAGAAATGGCAAGAAGAATTTTGCCATGATAAACTCTTGTAAATATCTTTACAATACATGGTAAGGGTCTCAGTTTTTATCAGTTCATTGTTGACCAATAGAATCCATGGATCACAGACAGCTGAATTTTGCTAGTTGGCTTTGCAGTCTTTGTCCAGTGGCTTGGCACTCTCAGTTGTTGACTACTGTGCATCTTTGCTTTTCTTTGAGATGCTTCCAGAAAAGGAGGGGAATGCTTTGCCCTCTGATCACCTCCAAAAGCAAACTCTCCTTGAAAAAATAAACAGAGGAAAAAGTGTATCCTGTTTCAGATTTGAAGCACAGCTTTGATTATCCTAGGATGTTGTGAAGCACTATGACATTAAAAAAAAGTTTCATTAATTTAGTACCGGTATCTTTACAAGACACAGAAGGACCCATCAGACCGACCTCAGTACAATGAACAGTATTAGCATGGATTATACAAGAGTCTGTCTGCAAGTATCTTGATAAAGCAGTGGTTAGTAGGAGTGTCGGTTTTTCAAGAACAAACCCTGACAAACTAATCTTACCTCTTTTTTGGATCAGGTCACTAATTTAGTATTATGGTGGGAATATTGTGGATGCCATTCATGATCTGGATTTCAGCAAAGCATTTGATAAGGTCCCTCATAATATTTTGATTAGCAAACTGATTAAATGTGGAATAGATGAGAACACTGCCAGATAGATCCATAATTGGTTGGAAAATAGCTCAAAGAGTTGTTCATCAATGGCTGTGCTTCAAACAGGAAGGAGGTCTTGAGTGGAGTGCCTAAGGGTTCTGTCCTGAATTTATTTACTCTTCCACATTTTTAATCAATTACTTGGATCACGGAGTGGAGGGAATCCTTATCAAGTCTGCAGATGACACAACACTGGAAGATGGGGAAGACAGGACATACTGGAAGATAGGAACAGCATTCAAAAGGAGCTAGATAAACTAGAAAATTGGGCTTAACATATATGTTATTGCATTGTTTATTTATTTATTGTAATATTTATATCTTGCCCTTTATCTGAAGATCTCAGAGCAGCTTACAATAAAAGCAACTTAGAACAATAAATCATTTCAAATGTTTAAAAGATTAAAGATACATTGACTAAATTTCCAATGTAAAAATAGTAAGTTTAAAACAATCTCAAATGAGGTAAGTGTAAAACATGTGCAGACTATTTGTATTGCAAACAGATGTGAAATAACACATGAGTGAGAAAAATGGAAATACAGTGATTCCACTGTTTAAACAGTAAAAAACTTGATAAGAGCTCTTGCATCTACTCAGGTTTATCTGTTATCAAATCTGAAGCTTTTACAAGTTTATAGCAACAAACATGTTTGGCAATTGATATGTAACCGGTTTTCTGTTTGGTTTTTAATTTATGCTTTTAAATTAATGTTTTATATGGCTTTAATTCTATAGCCAGATTTATTATTTTTTTAAATTTTCTATAGACTGGCCAGAAACTGGCTTTAGTAAGTACAAGAATTGGATGGTCATTTTTGTTCAATGTGGAATGTCTGCATTTAGTTTAAGATTGTGGTAATGGAGTTGTGCATGAGATATAAATCTATATCAGAGGCATCTGAGAGGTGAGTTTCGTGCATTCTGTTGCACAGTGTTGTCAGTCAGCATAAGTGTGATGTTGCACTGTCAGTATAAAACTCTACATACAGAGAATTGCATTGAAAACCCCAGTGCAGGATCTTAGCCATAATATTTTATACAAATATACACAGCGGTATCTCATGAGACTTATTTTAGTGAACATATATGTTATTGCATTGTTTGTTTATTTATTGTCATATTTATATCTTGCCCTTTATCTGAAGATCTCAGAGCAGCTTACAATAAAAGCAACTTAGAACAATAAATCATTTCAAATGTTTAAAAGGTTAAAGATACATTAATTAAGAACCCAAAGAGACAGGCCAAAATTAAGTTTCCAATTTAAAAATAGTAAGTTTTTAAACTTAAAACAATCTCAAATGAGATAAGTGTAAAACATGTGCAGCCTATTTGTACTGTAAATAAATGTGAGATAACACACAAGTGAGAAAAATGGAAATACAGTGATTCCAGCGCTTAAACAGTAAAAGGCCTGATAAGAGCTCCTGCATCTACTCAGGTTTATCTGTTATGAAATCTGAAGCTTTTACAAGTTGTAGCAACAAAAATTGGACCAGGCTTATACCTTGTACATTACAAAGTCTAACATGACCTTGTACAGATTATTACAAAGATAAGGGCTTCTCATTGCAAAATGGATGTGGATTTTGAATAAACTGCAAGGAAATAATGGTACATTTTTGCATTCATATCATTCTTCTTTTGCTGTCTATCTGTCTCCCCAAACTATACACATTTGTAGAATAAGTATGGGGTTTATTACAGTATCAGACTGAAAACATATTGAAAGGACTCCTTCATAGGTCAGGGTGCTTGCCCTGAGGATCAGGTCGCATGCTGAAGGATGCTTTTGTAGCTGGAGAGAAACGACTGCTGTGGCTTGACTGAAAACAAATGGCATGTCTCTGAATTCAAGTCCTCAGAAAAACAACAGCAACTCAGCATTCCCATATAAAAAAGCTTGAAAAAACAAACAGGACCGATTTGGTTTTGAAGTCAATCAGGAACAAATTCTTCTTTAGCAGTGGGCTTTACTTCTTGCCAACAGCAACAAGATGAAAATGAAATGAGCTTCTTTTTTTATTTTAAGAGTCATCTCAGACTGAAGCAGTGAGTGCAATATTCCCTCTAGTCATGGGATTAAATAGATCGGCCCATCCAACACTTTCCTCCTTCAGGTGTTTGAAAAGGAGACCATGGAAATCCAAAAATAGGTTGCACATTCCAATCCCGTTTGCCTTTAAAAGCAGAGAAGAAACAACCCACTGTAGGTGGAAAAGTGAGGGAAAATCAGAGAGGGTTTTCAAAGGCAGGGAAATGGGTTTATTAATAAATAAATGAATTGATGAATGCAATTCTCTGTTGTCCAAACTCCAAAGGTGAATGGCCTGAGCATGGTGTGTTGATGTCCTCATACTGGGTGCCATCTTAGGGTTGCTTTGATAAGAGAGTGCATGTATGCAACATCTAGGAAATCTGAGGAATAAAGATGACAATGTTTTGTTTAAAAAAAAAAAAACAAATACTGTAAGCAAAGACTTTATTGTAAGAACACCAATGCAGATTTTTAAAAAGCTATGTGGGCTAAGCAAACACTGAATATAGCTAGTTAAATAGAAGAAGTGAGAGAATAATGGGTGGGGAGCAATGGAAAGATCCCAGAGAATACTGGCTTACATCTTAGAGATGGTTAAGAGCAGGAGACTGTATCACTGAAAACTACTTAACCCTGTCACTTTTAAAATCATCTTTAACTCTTCTGAGTGCTGAGTGTTCTTACATTTCCAGTACTCTTTCCCACTATTGCCATATTAGAAGGCTAGGAGCAAAAAACAAAGATATGGAGGACTTGAAGGGTCCTTCAAGTCTTCATGCAAAAGATGGAATGGAAAGGATGGTGATGGATTAATATAACATGAGGCCCAACCAACCAGATCCTGGTGAAATTTTCCAAGCTGTGCATGCCACCTGATACTGATTGCCTGAATTCTCAAGTGAGTATGGTAAAGACAATTGGTAGCATAGGAGAAAGGATGTCAGTACATTTCCCCAGGATAGATCTAGTCTACCAAAAATAAAATAAAATAAAATCATATGCATTTTTTAAAAAGAAAAGGCATCAATATTTCATTATGTCCACTTAACATTGCAAGAGAAAAGAGCACAACATGGGTATAAGACCTACCACAATGCAGAAATAAAGCAGTTTAATCATGGCCCCATCCTGTGGAATCCTGAGATTTGTAGTTTGGTGAAGTATCCTGCCTGGTGTGTCAGAGAGCTCTACAAACCCCAGGTTTCTGTAGGATAGACTTATTAAAGTGGTGTCAAACTGTTTTATTTGTGCAGTGTGGATATACCCTATGATGATTTTGCTTTCTTCAAGGCATATGCCCTTAGATGTACACATTTTATTTGAGCTTTGATCCAGCTGGTGGCACAGTTGCCTGCTGGATTCTCAGCCCCAGCTGTGTTGCATTTAGGCACAGTTAACTGTTGCCTATAAAACAGCTGAGCTTTCAGACTCCTTCTCTTTTCTTAGACAAGTGGAGCAAGCCCTCCAGCAAACCAATGTTTTTAGAATCCTACCAGGGAGCCATATATAAATGTGCTAAAAAAACCAGTTGTGTTATTGGTATCTCTGTGGAGCCTGCGTCAATATTAAAGTTTCAACAAATCAAGACATCAGACTAGAATGGGCAGGAGTTTTTCTTCCTGCTGCTTCTACTTTAGGGATTATTGCCTTTTGGACATTTTGTAATTCTATGATTTGATGATTTTGTCTTCTTCTACAAGAACATAGGTCACAAAAATAACTGTTGTATCAAGAATGGGAAAAATGCCTATGGTTGAAGAAGACTTGGTAGACTTATGAAGGAGAGTAATTAATTATATTTTCCCAAATATAAATAAACAGACGTAATTGTTTCACTTGATTCTGCAGTCATTTGTAGAGCTGACCTACTACAAAGGCTAAAGTATGGCTTGAGGGGCAGAAACTGCTCTGTTAATGAAGTTGTTATAGCAAAAGGGACCCTTCTGTAAAGTAATGAACTAAACTATCGCTATGTACCATGTTTGCTTGTGCATGCATGTTTTTGGCTGAGGAAAAAAATGACTGAAGTTAGCAGAGCAGCCAGAAAAAACAGAAGAGGAGCCAATTCAGCATATAAACCTTACTAATAAGTTATTTTAAGTGAGGAGATATCAGAATTTAACAGAGGAACAGATTAACAAACAGTGATACATTCTGCTTTGCAACTATTTTGCTGTTGAAAGTAAGTATGCTGAAAGATTTGATGCAGATAGATTTAAGACTCTCCCACGTTCTTTCATGGGTCCTATTCAGTGCAGGCGCAGAACAAAAAACTGAATGGTTCTTTCTTTCTTTCTTATAAAGGAAGAAGGGTGAGATATAAGTGCATGAAACAAACAAATACATTTCTAGAACATGCTTCAACCTTTACCTTATGCAAATGTAGTTTACATAGAAATAGATTTCAATAAATAAATATAAAACAAAACAAATATAAAAATACAGGTAATGAAAATAGAATGTCAAAAAATCAAAAAGTAATTAACACAGATTATGACTAGAACAATTATGAAACACCATCTTTCATTAGTAGAACTTTCAGAAATCACTTCTTAGAAAAATTGATAGAAGATTCAGTTCATTGATTTTGCAACTACTGTACTTGCCTCACTGATTGCAAGTTGTTGCAAAATCAACCAAATCTTCTCATATAGATAGATAGATAGATAGATAGATAGATAGATAGATAGATAGATAGATAGATAGTTCCAAAGCCGAGGTGCCTGGGCTGCTGCTTACATCATTGATGACACACAAATGATTGACATGCATTTTGAAGCAGTGCAAACGAGTGAGGACAACAATTGTGCCAAAAAAAGAAGTGATTACAAGGGGATGAAAAGATCCACTTTCATGGTGGAATCGATTTACCAACACGGAGCGATTTCTGAAAGTAGTACTTTGATGTATTCATTCTGGTTTCAAGGATTTTTCATGAATTGCTCAAGTGACACACAGTTGCTTTAATATATAAATTGTACGCCATAGGCAGGTTTACTCTTTTATGTTTATTCTTTTATGTACAGTGCTGTGCAAATCTACTAAATAAATAAATACATACATACATACATACAGCGTGGTACAGACCAGCAGGGAATCACCGGCCCTTTGTACTGTGCAACTGCCCCGCAGCGCAGCACCCAAACCACACTGCACAGCTTTGCAGTAAATAAGAAGCTGCCTGTTTTCTCCTTTGTGTGTGTAAATTTATCTCAGCTTTATTGAAATCTTCTATAAGACCATCCTAGTGAAACTATGGCGTGTTACAGACTGCTGAGAAGCAGCGGTCTGGCTCTGCCTCCGCTTGCAGCGTCCAGGAACCGCAGCCTTTAAACGGTGCGGCTCCTGGATGCTGCAGAGAAGGAGAGCAGAAATCGCACTCCTTCTCAGGCCCCGGAAGTGATGCCGCGAGTGCCAAAGGGTGCACTTGCGGTATCACTTCTGGTGTGCCACGCGCGGACGCAGAGCGTCCGCTACATCAAAATGGCAGTGCCCATATGAACAGGGCGCCGCCATTTTGTACTGACTGAGTCTGTGATAGGGTAAGGGACGTCTAGAAGACACGCTCCTTTTTCAAACTGGGATGTCCTTAGGACATCCCTAATGGCGGTTTGTAACCCGCCTATCTTACTTCTTTCTTTGTGCAGCAGTTGCTTCTTTATCTTTCTCACATTCTCAAATCAGATGGGCTCCTTTTCAAACTGTTCTAAACATTTGATCCTACACAGAGCTTGGGAAAAGTCCTTTTTTCCCACCACAGTTCTTATAAATCACACTGGCCATGTAGGCAATTAAAGGGGAGTTCTAGAGGGGTTGTTCTAGAGCAAATCAGGCCCCCCAATCCTACTTGGTGTTTTCAGAACATAATGCTCTGCAAGTATACTTGTGTGGGACTTGTTTTCTGTCCCCTACCCTCCCTGTGGAAGGCCATTTCTCAGTACCTGTGTGTGTCCCCACGGCCATTTAATAATAATAATAATAATAATAATAATAATAATAATAATAATAATAATAGATTACTGGCGGGGAGTGCAGGGCAGGAGGTGTCTGGGTAGCATCTGACTGTGATTCTGTAGTCTGGAGAAAAGAACAGATGTTGTTTCCCCAGATCTCCAGCAAGTAAGGTATTGTACTCTAGCCTGACTTCTATCCCTTAATGTCAAAAATGCATCATTGTTTCATTTGCCTGTTATCTGTTGAACCATGATTGCAGATTTCAGGCTCCACTCAAATGTTGTTAATTTAATTGGTTTTATTAAAAGTGTTCTACTAAGCTTGTTGGAAGGTCTTCTAACACAGGTCTGCAACAGGGCTTCACCAGCTCGAGAGGAGAGAGGAAGGGTGGAGTCTGGATTGTGTTTAAGGAGACATGCATCATGCCTGGCTGAATGCAATACAATCTGCACCACAGGAGATTGTCTGGGAATGAAATTATACACCGGAAATATCCAAGCATGGCAACACTCAAGTAATAAATATGCAACCGTGTAAGACTACAAAAACTGGAGTACAGATGACACTGAGGAAATGCATCTTGAAAAGAGTCCAAGCATCCCCTGTTAGATGCATGTGATGTCTGAAAATACCATCAGGGTGTTTTCCTGCATACAGCTAAAACTGGCTCCACAGTTAACCTCATTGCAAATATAAAATGCTGAGTGCTGAGAATATATGTCTCATTTCTCTTCCACATCCCACCCACATCTTAATAATAGCACAAGAGGGACTCTAAAGTGCCATTTACTATTATGTGTGAAAGGTTTCAAACTATAAAACTTCAGGTGAACAAAAGGTCAAATCTGTTCAAAGCATGTTCTCCCCTGTGGGCTAGTTAGCCTTTGGCCTGTGCAGCGATCTATTGAAATCTGTTCATTTATCTGTGGTGTTTTGGTTGAAACTAATAAAAGTATTGCCCAAATTTGTATTTTAGACTTTTCCTAGTTCTGTTGCTTTTTGTGTCATCCAAGAGTCCCAATGTTTTGTAAGTCTTAACATTTCCTTTTTGAGGTTTAAACACCTTAGTTATTCCTTGGGCTTTTAAATGGACCAAAGTGAGAAGCTTCTGAAATTAATGTCAGAGGAAATCCAGCAACAGTTTTTAATTAATTGCAACAGGTGAAGGGCAGAAGGGGCAGCAGATACTCTTCTGTATTCCAAGACTTCATTCCCACTACATAATAAACCAGTTTGCAAACCAGTTTGAAGTGGTTTAAATGTCCCTTGTTCGCACTTGTGCTGAATCCCTGGCATAGTTTGTCAAGGAGAACTGCCATTAGACCCATTTAAAACACTTCTTCCTGATCCACTAAATTCCCCATGTCTTTTGCGATAAATCGATTCAGTGCTAGTGTGAATAGGCTGTGGATTGGAATCAGTTCCAATGGGATGGTCACCCCTATGAGGTGACTCCATGTTAAATCCATCCATCGCTGAACGGGAAGTGGATTAAACTGAAATGGTAAATCATAGGCTCGAATAGTGTGAACGTATTCAAAGCTAAATTGCATTGTCAATTTGACTCCAAAAACTATTTATTTTGTAGTGGGAATGAGGCCCAAGATTTCACGAAAACAGGGATACATGTGACCAAGTAACTTGGTGACAAAAAGTTATTAATGAGGAAGAACACACAAGATAGGAGAGCCTGCAACAGTTTGCTTTTGCATGAATCTACAGGGGAGGGCAAGAGATTCATGCCACTTCGCTCATTGTCCCCCTTTTGCACTTTGAACTCACTTTACAGCAATTGATGTAAGCTAGGTACAAAGGATAACAGTGGGAGGAGGAGAGAAAAACGGGGATCTTTCAAAAGCAACTTAAAAAGTGGGACAACAGAAGATTGATGGGGATTGCCCCTGCCAAAAGGTACAATATTGTACCTCTGCAGAATAACTTCCTAAATTCAACTGGAAAAGCTCAGTCTGGTCCAAATTAAGAGATCATTTTAATGCCTGAAACTTTTTTACCAAAAAAAACAAACAAGGAACAAAAACCCGGATTCCCTTCCATTCCCCACATACAGAACAGCAAAAGTGGATGGAGGGAGCTGCACCTTTTTTGCAGAACTATTGCCAGTGCAAATGTCCTAGGAGAGAAGAAGAGAAATATAAACTCATTCAGAAAGGAGAATTACAATCTTGCCACAGGATATTAGGAGCTTTCCTGATTCTGCCCAGAAATTACTGCCTTACTTTCAAACAGAAGGTTTTCATTATCTTTAAAAAAAATAAAATAAATAGGAACTAGTACCAAAAAAGTGACAGTATCAAAAATGAAATGTGTGGTGAACAATGAGTTTCTTTTCACTCATTTTTAAATTGAAAAAAACTCTGGGATATTTCATTCATGTCTGGCAAAACTGTAACACACAAATGCATATGTGTCAAAGGAAAATGATGAAGGTATTATAACAGTTTAAAATTGTTTCTCCTATCCCTCCCCCTCTTTCAGTGTTACATAACTCTAGTGCAGAGTCAGAAGAAATTGCTTATGGCAGCCTTGTTTTCTGAGTAGACCTAATATGTATGGGTGGTGTCATAACAACACTGGTATGTTGTTGTTAGTTGCTGTATGTCTCCAAGTCATTTTTTTTTTACTTATGGCAACCCTAAAATGAACCTATGATGGGGTGGTTATGTTTCTTCAGAGGGGGTTTCCCATTGCCATCCTCTGAGGCTGAGAGACTGTGACTTGTCCAAGACCACCAAGTAAATTTTTATGCTCAAGCAAGGGATTGAACTCTGATCTCCAGACTTGTCATCCAAAACTTAAACCACTACACCATGTTGGCTCTCTAACAAGCATACTCTCTAACATTTCACAGATGAAGATTGGAACCCATGTGGCCAAGCAACATCAAAGTATGATCAAGATGGCAGAAGTTATAAGTGAGGGAAAACACACAAGCTAGAAGAAGATACAACTGTTAGCTTTTGCCTGATACTGCTGAGAAGACTTCGCTCCTCTCTCCTCTGCTGAGCTAATTGAATGCAAAGAATGTTTGCACTTTGAACTCACTGGCAAGTGAAGTAAGCTGAGGTCAAAGGGGGAAAGCAGGAAGAAGAGAGAGAAACTGGGTCATTTTAAAGATACAAATGGGATACCCAAAGGACTGTCATACCCAAATTGGGACTTCTGGAGGGTAAGCACAGGGTGGTCAAGTGTTAAGAGTTCAGGGGCTGCATTGACTCTGCCAGGAGATCTTGGAGGGCCATGGGCTGTGTGCCTCCAAATTGTTTCTGACTTATGGTGACCTTAAGGCAAACCTATCATGGAGTTTTCTTGGCAAGATTTGTTCAGATAAGGTTTGCGGTTGCCTTCCCCTGAGGCCAAGAGTGTGTGATTTGCTTAAGGCCACCCGGGAGGGTTATGGCCAAGCAAGAATCAAACCCTAGAGTTTGAGTCATGCACTCCAGAGTTGTAGTCATGCAATCAAAACCACTGTGCCATTGGATGACAGTTGCCAATCTGGTCCTGGCTGACTGGAGTAAATGTCCACCAGAGGACCTGAGTCTACAAGGCAGATTATATGGGAGGAAATGATCCTGAAGGTAACCTGGGCCCAAACCATATAGGTCTTTAAAGGTACTAACCAATACTTTGTACCATGCCCAGAAACTAACTAGCAGGCAGTGGAGTGATTTTAATATTGGTGCAATGAGATCACTCCTGGATGTCCCAGTGACCAGTCTGGCTGCCATGTTTTGAACTAGCTGAAGTTTCTGAACTTGGTATAGCAGTAGCCCAGTGGTACAGTGCATTGAAGTAGTCCAGCCTTGAGACTGCCAAGGCATGAACTACCATCTTTAGGTCTCTAGGAAGGGGCGTACCTGGCATAAAAGCCAAAGCTGATAGTAAGCACTCCTGTCTGTTGCTATCTTTGCTGTCATTTGGAGAGAAAATAAGGAGTGACCTGGAACTCAACTTCCAGGTAATTTTCTATTACAAAAAAAAAAAAAAAATCTTATTGTGTGCCTAATATGGTTGAGGGGGGCAGCAATTATGATGACATGACTCCCACACCCCCTAGATGCACAGGCTCAAAGTTTATTTTTTATTTTGTTTTGGGGGTTTTGGACTATGCTAGGTCCAAGGCATGGCATGCAACATCTGGGCTGCATTTTCTCAGTCGCTGTATAACAGTATTACAGTGTGCCCACGTTATACGTGGGCGTGCTTTATGCAGTCTTGAGCGTATGCGCACAAGCCGTGGGGGACACGGGGGCGGTGTGTCCCATTCAAATGAAGGGGGCGCGCGCATGTTGTGCCACTGTGTGCTCCTGCACTGCTGCGCCGCCGCGCCAAATGGGGCTCTAGCATAGGTGGAATTCGCCTTACGGGGGGGGGGGGGGGTGTCCGGAAAGGATCCCCTGCGTAAGGCAAGGGCCCACTGTATAATGTAAATCTGACAGTAAACTCCAGTGAACACAGATTTACTTTTGAGCAGTCATATAGCATCAGCAAGTATAACAACTACACAATGAACATGGGGAAAAAATTGGAGAGGGGATGCTGAAAGCAACAGCAGCCAAATCTATTTAAAGAGATGGGTTTGGTTTATTTTATAAGGAGCCACACAGATAATTGAGTGACATGAGGACTGACTTATGATGAGAGATGAAAAGAATTAAATATGCTTAGTTTGGCTCCTTGACAACTAAGTGAAAGATGTGGTCTGAACCTAGGAAGGTAGAGGAATTTACTTTAATAAGTTGAGCCAAAGGTTAGTGGGAAGAACAGAACAAAGGCAAAGTACACTAAGAGGAACTGGGAGGAATCACTGAAGGTTCATAGATTTAACTATATTTTTTTCAAGAGATATGAATTGAACCTTCTCAGTACAATTGATACAGTTTTATGGGGAAATCCATGTGACGTAGCTGAAATCTTGATTTCTCTTCAATGTAACTTGCCAAGTCTAGACAATTTCATACCCTCCAACTGTCCCAAATCGGCAAGAACAATCTCAATTAATATTCTGTTGTTCTCTTTTTCAGCTGCTTTCAAAATGTCCCAGTTTTTCCCTCCTCACCCAACTTCCTTCTTTGTCTTCAACTTACTTCAGTGGCTGAAAACTCATTTCAAAAGGCAGCATTAATCCAGAGGGATGAGAAGAGGCCTTTACCAGTGTGCTCAGGCAAAAGCAAACTGCTGCAGCCTTTTTAGCATGTTATGTTCTTCTTCATCAATAACTTTTGCCATACTCTGATGTTGCTTGGCCACACCTGTCTCAGTTTTCATCTATGAAAATGTTAGAGGATTTACAGCAAGAAATTAATTTCTCACCAAAGCCCCCTACCATTTTACCTGCCCCAATCCTTTTACACTCTTATCCACTGCACCTGCCCCAGTTCCCTTGGACAAAGGTACATAGCATGGGATGGAAGTGAGGATTTTAGCAGGAAGCTAAATCTGAATCAGGAACATTGTGTGGATCTGGATCAGATGGGTGCAACCATCTCCTTTGCCCCACCACCATCTCAAATTTGGGGGGGGGGGTCTAAAGGCCAGTCTGACCTTTCATGGTTCCATTTGTTCTTTGAGGACCAAAAACTTGAGAGGTGCTAGGTGATGGGGGGGGGGGCAGAAGCATGATGTCAAGACATGGGGGAAAACATTTTGACCACCCTTGCTTTACAACATTATTTCCCATGGCACTGGCCAAAAATATCAATGTGGTGTTAAGAAATCAAGCATCTGTGTTTATATGTCTATAAAAACACATCTGTTAGCCAAATGTGTTATTTCCCATCCTTTCTGGTATGAAATAACTGTAAATAAAAACAAAATAAATAATCTAATCTGTTTTCTCCACAGTCCACCACGTTTCCTGCACTCGAATGAGGAGATTATCACACAAGGCTAAAAAGTGGAATTAATGCAGGACAGTTGCGTCTATGGCCGAAACATATCAGATGATATAATAGATGAGCTGTGGCTGGTATTTCATCAGCAGTCCCAGCATTGGTCAGCCATGTGATCTGTCTCCTCCTTTCTTCTTCATCCCTCCTCCTACCTTTTATCCCCAACCAGGTTGGTTTTCTTTTTAAAAACGTTATTTTCTCCCTCTCCAGTTACACTGCCATAATGCCTCAATTGTGCAAAAAGAGAGAGAGAGAGAGAAGAAAGATTTTTAAAAAGGCATGCTGGGTAGAGATTTTTCACCTCTTGACCTTTAAGCTAAGATCAAGTATGGGTTGCTGACTACTATATATACGAAAAACAATAGCAATAGCAGTCATATAGGCGGGGTACAGACCGCCGCTTTGCGGGGTCTGCCGCCGCCGCCGGTAGGACCGCAGGGGAGCCGGAGCCTTCAGACGGCACGGCTGCCGCGCGGACCGAAAAAGAAGCTCCAAAATAGAGCTTCTTTTTGAGTCGCGTTTGTGACGTAACGAGGCGCCAGGGGCGCACTCGCTACGTCATAAAGGCTGCGACACATACGGACGCTCAGCGTCCGATACGTAAAGATAGCGGCGCCTATATGAACAGGGCGCCGCCATCTTGTATGTATTCAATACATACTAAGGTTAGGGGGGTGCGGAAGCACCGCCCCTTCCTAACCCTAGTACGTATTGTATACGTACTATTTGGCGGTCTGTAACCCGCCATAGACTATGTAATAGAAAGAACCATGCAAATAGTACAGGAACCTAATAGTGGGAGGGGAAAAAAACTTAAATAAGCAGCTAGGGAGAATGCTCATGGTCTTAGATGGTTTTAGATGTCTCTGTACTAATGTTTCTGCTCCTCAATGTCAATGCACAAACTATGGGAAATAAACAAGACAAACTTGAACTCCTAACACAACAAAGCAAATATTATACAATAGGTATCACTGAAACCTGGTGGGATGGGTCTTGTGATTGGAATGTAGTAATAGAGGGGGATATAACCTGTTTCAGAGAGATAGACCAATTTTGAGCTCTTCACCTGAGCCAAATTGTGTGAGCAAAATGTATACATTAAAAACATCATTTACAAATATATTTATATTAAGGAAAAATACATACAAAAATAAATGCACATTTTCACACTGTGAGTGTATGGACAATAACCGAGAAATCAGTAACTCAGCTGTTCAGAGTCCTTCTGAAAATATAAATACCATAACATATTTAAGAACATATGGAAGCAGCAAGCTGTATGATAGTGTGGATTGCCTGTTATGAATTTATGACTGGTTTGTGCCTTCCTCCAGTTGGAGGTTGCCTGCTCACTCTCTCTTTATCAATTCACACTTCCCTATGCACTTAGGTAGGTGTCGATGGAAATAAGCCAACAGACACTTACTACACTTAACTGACTTGCACTCTTTTATTCTGTAGAGCATTGAAGATGTCAGAGAGATGCAGGCCAAAAGACAGGTGATGTTTAATTTCCATAAAATGGGAATGGGAAATGGAAATTCCAGCCCAGGCAAATGGAATAATAATAATAATAATAATAATAATAATAATAATAATAATAATAATAATA
>NC_056524.1:42373795-42379481 GCF_019175285.1 Sceloporus undulatus
TAGGACGCCGCGGTCTGGGGGATGGCCTGAAGGGCCAGAGTGCCTCCCTCAATAACAAACTGTCATCTTTCTGCCGTTGGGGCCGAGAGAGCAGGCCGGCCCAGCCGTAATCGGGGGCTGGACTGAAGACAGAGTGCCCTCCCTCATAACTGTCATCTTTTCGGCCGTTGGGGGAGATGGAGCAGGCGGGCCAGCAGCGGTCATTGGGGGGTGAGACATGATTGATTATAATGTAGTAGCTGTGGCCGTTGGGGAGAGAGAGGCGGAGTGGGGGGGGCTGAAGACGAGTGCCCTGCCCTCCATAAACTGGTCAATCTTTGGCCGTGTTGGGGGAGAGAGAGCAGTGCCGTGCCCAGCGTCATCAAGGGGGCTGGCCTGAAGACTGAGTGCCTCCCATACATAATGTTTTGGCGTTGTTTATAGAGTGGAGGGGAGCTATTAGGGTGGCTGAAGACGCGTGGTTATAAGGTAGTTTGGAGTTGAGGAGAGAGAAGGGCCGTGCCCAAGAGTTGCATTCAAGGGGTCTGGCCTGAAGATGACAGTGTATCTTAAATGTGTAGATTTTTCTTGTACTGTTATATAATTTGTCTTGTACACAAAACGCTAGATAGCTATTTGGGAATAGCGGTTTTTGAGAAAAATAAAACAAATTGATTAATTATTATTAGTTATTATTATATAATTGGTGAAAAACAGAATGCTGGACTAGATACGCTTTTTGGCATAATCCATTTTCTCTTCATAACCTAGAGCATTGTTTATAGTGGTGACTCATGTTTCGTTCCAAAGATAAAAACCCACGATTTGTTTAAAAAATAAAACAGCTATGAATGTCACATCAGGAGATTGTTGGGCCCTGGAAGAGGATGTAGTGTTCAAGGTGCTTCTGGAATTGCTCTAGATAGTGTCATCCTTAGCATGCTTCTCTCAAAGTAAATCTCTGATTCAGTCAGGGTACATTCATCTCCTGTACATGTGCTTAGGATGATTTGCAAACTTTACTTTTTATACTGGAAAAATTATTGCCCCAAGTTGTTTTTTATTTTATATGTATATGTTTAGTATGCTTTTTAGCTGTATTTTACTCATTTTGTATGCGTAAAGCAATCCAAAGGTAGCAGAGTTATTGGGTGGTTTTCAATAAATATAGCAGTAAATAAATAATTTTAAATAACTTTCTGAGAAGCTGGACAAAGATGTGCAGCACCCTATAAAAAAAACCATAGTGCGAAGAGGCCATTAGTCTTATTCAAGATTAATATGTAACTAATGATAAGACTTTTATCTTTTCCCCAGAAAAAATTTGAGCTGATAATGTAGAACATTGGCTTCATGGTAAGGAGCACGTGATTGGGCAGAAGGTTGTAATGGGGAGACGTTGTTCTACAGTTTTGTTTTAGTCAGCTTGCTTTCTAACCATTAAGATCTGAAAATAAGCTCCATTCAATTCAATAAGAAGATTAATAATTCATCAATAGAAGATTGTTTGTCACACTAATATATATTACTTTTTATCAATTCAGTTTTCAGAATAGGACTAAAAACATTGTATACTCCAAGTGCATGGGTAAGATTCAAGAGCAGTGGGCCTAAATCCAAGATCTTAATGAGTCAACAGTTGTATAAATCCACTGATGCAGTGGGTCTACTCCGTTGGGATTAGCAGTTAGATATAGGCCTATGAATTTAGTCAGGTTCTTTGCCTTGTTGCATTGATACTGCATGCTTAAGAAATGTGCAGTTAAATTTTATAACTCTCAGAGGAAGAGAGAGAGAGATTGTGCCAGGTATTGCACACTTACAGTACCTCCAAAGTGCATCTTGAAAGGAGTAGTGAAATGGCTCTTTCCAATTTAATCTCATTTCCCTCCATACCTTGCTTATGTGGGCTTGGGTTGTTCTATACATTGCTTATACAGCGAGTGGACTGTGCTCATTTATTGCAGCCAAAACAAGAGCCTATGGCACTCTAAAAACTAACCGGTATGTGTTAGTCTTTAAGGCTGCTTTCGACGGACTTATTGATGTGCATATCCATTAATATAGGCCATTTTCCTTGGTCTTAACGCATTCCTACATTTTAAGATATGACCCAGTTGTCTCATTGTTTTTCCGTTTGTCCTTATCTCCAAATGTACAACAGTTGGCTCCTCGTTTTCCAGGGAGCGTCCGTTCCGGACCCCCCCCCACCCGCACCAACGGGGACTTGCCAATATTCACGCCCCATAGGCTTTGAATGGAGTACAAATGCCCTCAGGGCACACAACACACCACTAGGGGTGTCCCATTGGAAATAATGGGGGTTGCCTCTCCATGAATATTGAAGACTGTGGACCTCAAGTCCACGAGAAAGGAGGGGCAACTTTACATTAATTCTGATCAAATTAAGAATCTGTTGTACCCCTTAATAGTATTTCATATATTCCTGACATATTTTTTAATCTTTCATTTTCTTTTTTCATAGAGAGTAGAACAAGCCTCTGAGTATGCTGTTTCTGAGGCCTTTTCCTTAAAAAAACCATCTTATACCAGAAGACTTCATGGCCCAGTGCTGGATTTGGAAACGACAGATCAGCTACTGGATCATGATGAGGCATATGTAGAAGGTATTTCCTAAATGTAGACTGTTTGATCCAGTCAGTTAATGAAAACATTTAATAATTACCTGAATTCACTGGCCACATCTCAGAAGAACTGGATATGTGACCAGAAGATTTATTTTCCTTCCAGGAAAAACAGGAATCCTTTTCCCCAGGTCTCCAAGCTGCATGGCAGAATGTCTGTGTGCTTCAATGAGTTCCATCTTTTGTCTGCATCTGGTGATTTGGCTACCTGGTGATGATGATTAGTGGTGGTGGAGGGTTGTTTCTCTGAGGTTCAAGGTAGCTTAAAATAACTACCATATATACTGGACTTTAAGTCAAGATATTTTAGTCAAAATATTTACCCTGAAACCTGGGTCCTCTAATCCATGGGTCAGTGCTGGTTCACCCAGCTGGAAGGAGATGAGAGGAAGCCAAGGCTGCTGAAAAGGCCCTGCAGCCCGCCTCTGTGCACCTCAAAGTGGGAAAAATTTGCTGGGTTGCTTTTTGATGATCCTCTCCCTCAACCCACCTCCTCACAATGGAAGTCCCTGAAAAACTGTCCAAAGCAGTCACCCTAGATCAATGGTCCCCAAACTGTGCTCTTTAAGGGATTTTGGATTTCAGCTCCCATAATCACAGACTATTAGCCAACATGGCTGAGGCTTCTGAGAGCTGAAGTCCAAAATCTCTTAAAGGGCATAGTCTGGGGACCACTGCTCTAGATCGAGCCTCAGAGGGGATTCAGATTGAGGGAGCAGATAATTGAAAAGCAACCCAATAAACTCAGAGGCACATAGAGGCTGGCCTGTCCCACTCAGGGGAGAAGGAAGGAGGAAACGGGGGCTGCCAAAAAGGCCCTAGGTACAATCACTTTAAACAGTAAGCTGTTGCCTGTAGTTCTCTTTGGTCTCTCTGGTATGTTTGTGCAGTAGAAAGGGCAGAATAGTTTCACTAGTGTTTCTATTTTAATCATTTTTTCATTCTAATTCTCAGTACTATGCAAGCATTTCCCAGGTTATAATAAAACAATTATAGCATGATTTGTTGGGTTTTTTAAAAAATAAATAAATCTGAATTTGAATCTAAATGGAATACTGGGAGGTGGCAAATAACATTGAATGCTTGTTTTGTTGTGGATCTCTTTGTTCTGTATATACTCTCAACATACAGGCTGGGTTCCGTTTGCAGTAGAATGTCTCCCTTTGACAGTATCGTTTCTGCATTTACACTGGTAACTTAGGCCCATTACAGACGGGTGTAAAGTATGTCCCCAGGACGTACTAGGGTTAGGAAAGGGCTTCCATTCCGAACCCTAGTACATCCTGGGGACGTACAAAATGGCAGTGCCCGTTCTACACAGGCGCTGCCATTTTGACGTCGCGGATGCCTAGCGTCCGCACATCGCGCGACACTAATGATGTTGCGAGTGCGCCATTGGCGCCTTGCAGCATCATTAGCGCGCCGCAAGAAGAAGCACCATTTTGGGGCTTCTTTTTACTCCGCCAGGGAGCCTCGTGGTATGTAAGCTGCGGCTCCCTCATGGAGCAAGCAGAGGCGCCGCCAGACCGCCCTTTTCTGGCAGTCGGTAAAAAGCCCTAGTATCAGTTAAATATTTTTTTAAAACAAGCGTTGGAGAAATTAATGGATAGTAGGCCTATTAGCAGTTCTAAGAACTAAACAGAACCTCCATGAGCATAAGCAGTATAGCAACTAGTATTCATACATAGAAACATATAAGAAGGACTCAGTCCAGGCTTGTGAGTTTTTCCATAGCATCTTTCCAGTTTCACATGAGAACAGGACGGTGGATTAGAGGAATCTTTGGTCCATTCTGGCAGGTTTTATAGACTGTTCAGAGAAGCTGATGAATAACTGGTCTTCAAGACTTGCTGAACTGGTAAGCAAATGATAGTGAAGGGAAGTGCCACGCCATGGGAAACATGGTGCATTTTCACTTGATGGTGAAAAGGAACCACTATACAGATCAATATGCAAGGGTGAAGAAAAGGGATTATTTGAAATATACTGCTTCTTACTAGGGAATCAGGGCAAATTAATAAGACATTAGTGTATGTTGGTCAGCTTTTCCAGGGTCTGTGCTAAAATCAGGCAAAATTATCAAATTAAATTTAAAGGCTGGAATCACGGCTAACATGGGGGTGGAATAGACTGCCCCAAAGGGGTGGCTTCAAACTGCCCCTGTGAAAGCTGGGTTGGGGCCATGGCAACCACACGCCGCAGCCCCAATCTGGCTTTTTGCCAGCCCAAAAAGAAGCAGCAAATTGCTGCTCCTTTTTCAGCTGGCAAAAAATCTGCTTGCGGTTTTATGACACACGTGCAGTGTGTAAATGCCACACAGCAGAGTGCTGTCAAGCTGGCCCACGTGTGGGCGGGCAGGCGGCATGACGCCGGCTTCTGGGCAGCTTCAGAGCATGTGTTGTCAAAATGCCATGTTCTGAAACCTCCCGGAAGCTGACACAAAGGAGCTATCTGTTTCACCCCCTAATTGCCTTTTTCTTTGCTTCTTTTTTTACATCCTTAGTTACATGCCCCTTGGTTTTATCTTCCACCTATACATGGGTCAAAGCAAATTCCATAATTATAAGTCAATCTGGTGGATAAATTGAGGATAGATTTGGGGCCCCAATTTATCCACCAGATTGACTTATAATATATAAGGTAATCAAATATGAATAATACCAACAAATTTTAAAAGATCAAGAATAAACATCTTGCAGAAGCTTACTTGGAAGTAAATATTAAAAAATCCAGTGGAACTTGCTTCTGAGAACATGTGTTTCCACATGAAGTTTTATTGTTCTTGCTATTTTACAGCTTCAGTTTTAGTTGCCTCTTCTCATCTCCCTAAAAAATGTTACTGCTTTCACCAATATAGCTCAAGAACTGCTTAGTGACTGGATGAATTCCAAACTGAAACTGGAACTGATGAGTGATCATGAGGGTGATGCTGGAAATCATATCATCTCTGTTCCTCCCCAAGAGTCCTCTGTTGCCTTTCAGAAATACGAGAAATTTGATGGTGAGAACTTGCCTGGATTTCAGTGTTAGAGCTAGAAAATGTGTTATAGAATCATAGAATC
>NC_056524.1:42379581-42383415 GCF_019175285.1 Sceloporus undulatus
ATTTCCTGCATGGCAGGAGGTTGGACTGGATGGCCCTTGTGGTCTCTTCCAACTCTATGATTCTATGATTCTGTGATTCTATGATTCTATGAAATTATGAAAATCTACTTTGAACTTCCTTGGCTAGGATTTTTCTAATGACTGGTAAGACTCTGGAATGAAAATATGGCAAAAGTTTGATGACTTACTCTTGCTGGTATCATTTGCCTTTTCTTATTTGACACCTTCCCTCTTCTGATGAAACACTTCATCAAAACTGGTGGCAGATCTGATACTGAGCCAATTTACTTTTATGTTTATCTGAAACATCCACCTGTTCCATACCTGTAGGAAAAGATAATTGGGTAAAAATGTTATTGAGCAAGGCACTCAGATATGTGTACTTCACCTCGATTTATTGTAGGATGATATAGAATATCTAGATCCAGTTCAATTCACTTTCCAGCCTGGTTTGGTGAAAAAGTCTGTGTTGTCTGGTTTGGTGGTTGGTGAAGGGAACTAGACAGAGGGAGTGCTGCAGACTAGACAGAGGTAGTGCATCCATCTTAGTTCTGGTAACAGTTGGTTCTAGTGTGCCCATTTTAATTACCACGGTTATAGGATTGGCCAACATGTATTCCAGTTATTCATGTGGACAATAGCTCAATCAGTAATTCCACATGCTTCTCAGTAAAGCTGATTTTTGGATCAGTTTCAATTTGATTTTCATTTTGGTTTTTGAAAGGAAACTTGTTATGCATTGGTGAATAACTTGCACCAGAAAAAAAACAAAACCCAAGTCATTATACCTTATTTATTCATTATTCTTGATCTTTAGTTACTATCAATATTTACTTTATTTTATAACATTTTGAACCCCAGTTGTCTACTAGAAGTTCAAGAAATTAAAAAAAATAACAATTTAAAACATTGTTACAATTCACTAGATAAAGACTACACCCTGAAACATAAAGCAGCAAGAGAAAATAGCAATGCAACAGCAATAATCCTATTTAAATGGTTTAATTTTAAAAATAAAAATGTATATCAAAATTTGTATTTAATAATAACATAGATTTTGAGTAAAAATAGGTTGAAAATTATATACTAAATACCTTCCTAAGGAAACCCTTTGTCAATTTCTTGAAGGCTGATTGACCAATCATGAAAGAAAGTTCTATAGCCTGGGTTCAGCAACTAGAAAATACCCATCATATTATCCCTGAATGTTGTTAAGGTTTGTGAGATAGGGAAACACTTTACAGTGATTCTACACTGCTCTGGAAGCAAGTTTGAGAAGCTGAAACATATTCCTTCCACTTTGAATTGACCTAAAAAGATTCTTTCATGCTTTTTAAACACCTACATAAAACTGTTGAGTAGCTTTACCTGGACAGAATAATGGGATTTAGGTCACAGTTAATCCGGGTTAAAGCTGAATATTAAGAAAATACAAATAGTGATCACAGATGATTTGCTATAACTGTAAAATAGTTAAAGATTTCCTATACCTTAGTTCAGTCACTAGTCAAAATGGAGATTGTAGTAAGAAATCAGAAGACTAAGATTTAAAAAAGACGTAATGAAGGAATGAGAAAAAATATAATCCAATGTAAAGATTGAATACCAAAATCTGGATTATTCCTATCACTGTGTTTTCCTTCTCTGTGTATAAATATGAAAGTTGCACAGCAAAGAAAGATGATATGAAGAGAATCAAAAAAATGTTGGTGCTGGAGAAGAGTTGTACAGATAGAATCATAGTTGGAAGAGACTGCAAGGGCCATCCAGTCCAACCTCCTGCCATGCAGGAAATCACAATCAAAGCATACCAAACAGATAGCCATCCAGCCTCTGCTTAAAAACCTCCAAAAAGGAAGACTCTGAGGGAGTGTGTTCCACTGTTGAACAGCCCTAACTGTAAGAAAATTCCTCCTAATGTTGAGGTGGAATCTCTGTTCCTGTAGAAATATCCATTGTTCCGGGTTCTAGTCTGTGAAGCAGCAGAAAACAAGCTTGCTCCCTCCTTGATATGGCATCCCTTTAAGTATTTAAACAGGGGATCAGGGGCTCGACACTATTATATGGGTTATAAAAATGGCCACAACTTTAATGCATATACAGGGAATCATAAATTAGGCTCAGAATTGCTGGCCTCCACGTGCTTGGCCTTTATAGGTTTAGACGAGATATGGAGAGAGATCTTGTAAGATCTCACCCCAAAGTTTTGTGATGGTAGGTGCCATTGTGAGATTTCCAACTTGTTCACTGCAACCAGCCACATGGAGTGTAAAGTGGTGCCAGCGTCGGGCTCCATGCAGGCCCAGCACTACTGGGACCCCTCCAAGAAACATCGGGAGTAGGCTCCTGCCACTAGCCACCCAACAGACAAGGAAATGGGCCAGACAGCAAATCAGTCTTGACCTCTCACTAAAAGCCAAAATGACTTTGGTAAAGCTGAAAGCAGTAGAAAACCGGAAAATCCATATTACAGATGGATTAATTCAATCAAGGAAACCATGGCCCTAACTGTACAAAGCTTGAACAGAGTCATTGATGACTGCAGCACTTGTAGTTATTTCATTCATAGACTCACTATAAGTCAGAGATGAATTACAGTGCGCCCACGCCATACACGGGCACACTGTACGCACCTTTCGTCTTATGCATAAGCTGTGCTGCAATACAAAGAATGGGGCTCATGCGCTACTGTGCCGCCTTGTCCATGCCCCATTATATTCAATGGGGCTCGAGCATATGCGATATTTGCCTTACGTGGGGGGTCCAGAACGGATCCCCGCATAAGGCAAGGGTCCACTGTAATTACAATAGCAAGTATCACTGATATGATGGAAGCCATTCCAGCTCTGTTTGTCTTTTCATCGGGCCAAGATGTGTGTGATAATGTCCTTTAGTTATTTTTTATACCTAGACTACTCAGAATGAGGCAAAATTACTTTAAACTTCGTCAAGAGATGGCAGAAAGATTGATACTGGTTTAGAGGACTAGTTGCAGAAAATACCCATCCTAGATGTGGGCACACTCACTCTTTAGGGGAAAAGTTTATAGCTCAGGGGCACTGCCATATCTAGAGCACCATTAATAGGGAAGTGAAGTGAGCCTCTCTTAGAAGGGAACCACCAAAAAGTGAACCGGCATCTGCTTCTGGACTATTTTAATGCTCAGAGTAAGAGATTCTCTTCGCAGTGATTCTGTACCATCTTGGAAGAAAGTTCCAGAAATTGTGCTTCTGCTCTTGGATGACCAAATGGGCAGCTGAGACCATGAATGTATTTTTGTGTGTTTTAACTACATATGTTGCTGGCATGTAGAGAATTGACTATGGTCAGTTATGACTTGGAGATCTCTAGAGTTCATGGCTGAAATGTGATCCACTTGTTAGAGCACATTAAAATGTGATATTCCTCTTAAAGAATATCTGGAATCTTCAGAAGATGCCATCTTTCTTGATCATTACATTAGTGTCAACTAGCAGTATGGTTTGTTTATCCTTTATTCTGTACCCTCCTTATTTTTTAAAAAAAAAATTAAATAGGAATTATGTTAAGTGCACTTGCTAGAATGCATCAATGGAATAAGTGGATATTTGATGCACATTTTGACATTAGCCCTCTGCATTTTGGTAGTATGTCACATCTATGTTACATAGGTCACCGGGAAGAGATGAGGTCTAAAAACTATGTAGCATAGTGAAAAAATGTGAGCTCAGGACAATAAATAGAATATAAACAACTTTTCTTTGTGGAATTCTAGAATGCAATTTATATATAATTATATATATAATATTATAATATTATTATATATAATTATAATTATAATTATATATAATAATA
>NC_056524.1:42383515-42386996 GCF_019175285.1 Sceloporus undulatus
TTGGCCTGTCTGTAACAGGCCTTTATAAACCAAATTCAGCCTGCTATTCTCATTAAAGATCCAAATGCACAGCTGGGTAATGAAATCCAGAAGATTATGAGTTCTTCTTAAGTTGCACCTCTTCTGTGCAGTGCAAAGTGTTATGCTTTAGTTGTGCTATGAGTTGTGTCCTTTAAACATTAATGAATTTGCTTTGGAGGTTATGGTTCCAAAGTGATTATAGGTGCATAACGACCCATTCAGGATAGAACACGTGCCAAGCATTGAGCAATCATATTACTTTCTTTCCAAGCTTCCCAATACATTTACTAGAAAAAGAAGAAACCTAAACTAGAAATAAATTTAAGCAGTATTGGCATGGAAGATGGAGCAAGCTTGTTTTCTGCTGCTCCAAGGGTGGGACCCAAATAAATAAGTTCAAATTACAAGAATGGAGATTCTAAATAAATATTAGGAAGAATTTCCTGGTAGTAAAAGCTGTTTGACAGTTGAATAGAGTCTCTTGGAAGAAGGTGGTCTCTCCTTTGGTAGAGGTTTTTAAACAGCAGTTGGATGGCCACCTGTCAGAATCCTAAAGCTGGATCATTGCACTGGGAGAGGCTTTGACTAAATGTCACCTGGAATTCCTTCAAGTTCTTTGATTCAATACCCATAGTGTGTCATGTGAAACTCCATACTATTTTGTTGGTCTTTTTTTTTTAAGTGCTTGCTTCTACAGGTGAGCAATTTTTGTCCCACCATTCATCAGAAAAGGAAAGGAAGCTATAGAACACTAAAGGCTGATTGGTTGGATTTTGATATGGAAAGACGATACAAGACCAGGGTATAAAGGTTGATACTTTTGCCAGGGGGAAATTTTACTAGCTTATGTGAGTCAGATGATAATACTATAAAGTAAACTAGATGAAAAACTATGCTGAAAGATTATGGCTTTTCACTAGGCTAGGAGAGATTTTGAGGTGGGTTGTTGTTGCTGCTGTTTTTAACTGCCCTGAAGTTGACCACAATTTATGCCAACCCTGTGGAGGAGACATCTCCAAGCCCCACTATCATCCACTTATTTGATTAGGTCTTGTAAATTCGGGCCCATGACCTCCTTAACTCAGTAGATCCATCTGGTGTGAAGTTTTCCTCTCTTTATACTACCTGGACCTTTCCTAGCATTATTGTCTTTTCTAATGAATCTTGTCTTCCCATGATGCGGCCAAAGTACTAAAGTCTCAGTTTGTTCATCTTGGCTTCCAGGGCAAGTTCAGGCTGGACCTGTTCAAGGATTGATTTGTTTGTCTTTTTGTCTGTCCAGTATTCTCAGTGCTCTTCTCCTGCATCACATACCAAATGATTGATTTTCTTCCTACGCATTTTCTTCACTGTCCAGCTCTCACATCTGTACATGGTGATGGGGAATAAAATGGATATGATGATTGTAATTTTAGTGCTCAGTTGTATAGCTTGCTCTTTTAGATCTTGTCTACAGTTCTTTCATGACTGCCCTTGCCTTTCCTAGTCTTCTTCTTATTTCTTGACTGCAATTTCCATTCTGATCAATATTGATCCTAGGTATGAAAAAACTTTAACTATTTTTATTTCCTCATTGTCTAGGTTGAATTTATGTAGTTCTTCTGTGGTCGTTATTTTTGTTTAATTGTTTCAATTCTGTAATGTTTTCTGCTAGTACTATGGTGTCACTTTCATGTCTTTGACTGTTGACACTTTTTCCACCTATCCTCACTCCTGTTTCTTCTGAGTGTAATTCTGCTCTTTGTATGATGTTTTCTGCTTACATGTTGAACAGGTAAGTTGATAAAATGTAGCCTTGCCCTGACCCCTTTGCCAATTGGAATCATTCTGTCTCTCCTTATCCTATTCTACCAGTAGCCTCTTGTCCTAAGTGCAGATTTCTCATCAGAACTATCAAATGTAGTGGCATTCACATGTCTTTAAGAGCATGCCATAGCTTTTTGTGAACTATATCGTCAAAGGTTTTGCTATAGTCTATAAAGTACAGGTTGAGTTTCTTTCTGGAGTTCCTTGGTGCATGTTTGCAATGTGGTCCCTAGTGCCACTACCTTTCCTGAACCTGCCTGCACCTCTGGGATTTCATGTATGATTGAAGTCTGTAAGCATCATTTTGGTTGTGTGGGAAATTAATGCTATGGCCCTGTAGTTGCTGCAGTCTTTTGTGTCTCCTTTTTTGTGGATGGGGATGCATATTGAATGTTTCTAGTTGGTTGGCCAGCATTTTGTTTTCTGTATTTGTTGGCATATTTTTGTTAGTACCTCAGGTCTGTACTGTGTCTGGTGCATTACATTTTCATGAATGACTGGTCTGAACTGTTAGAATGTATGCTCAACAAGTTTGCAGTTAAACTGAAACTGAGAGGCATAATCTGACAATTCAGAATACAAAAAGGAAACAAAGGTCCAAATAACTTGGTATAATTGAAAACTGTGCTGAAACTAAAAAAATAAAATCAAAGAGAAGAAAAAATGGCCTTCCTTTTGTCTTCTTTTAGGCGAAAAGGTGAATAAATAAAATACAGGGTTGTAGGCTGGGTGATACCTGATTTAATAATAGTATATATGAAAAGAAATGGAAACCAGCTAGCTTAGTTGTAGAGAGAGCTTTGACATGAATAGAATCTTCTTATCTTCAAATGCATTTCTTGCCATGTGAAGAAAGTGATGTTGGAGGGGCTATATATCCCCTACTTGTGTCTTAAAATGTGATAATGCTTGAATATGACTGTAAAAGACAATATATACTTGTTCTAGGAAAAGGGCAAAAAAGGCAGAAATCTGAGAGGAGCTGAAGTGCAGGCTTCTTGCATAAGGTCATCTTGGGTGACTCTTCACTGGCCCTTCCATGCTATGAGAATAGAACAATGAAATGTAATTGCATATGAATGTACAGAGCCAGTGGTGGTGGTGAAACAAAACAAGAATATGTATGTCTTAGCCACAGGGAAAGAAAACTGCTTTGAAGTTTTCTTTTTATTTCTAACTGAAATTCATTATGAACAGATGTTAAAATTTCTGACTTGGCATCTGGGTGATCCCATTACATGGTAGTTCTTATATAAGTAAAGAAGATCCTTCCTATTAACAGGTTGCATGGTTTAATGTGTAGGATTCCCCCCCCCCCCCCCCCCCGGCTTATGAAAATTTGTTTATTAGCTACATGCATCTTTCCAGTATATAAATTTTCTCAAAACAATTTTAGTAATATATTTCTCATAGTATATTATACATTATAGTCCTAATGAACACTGTGTTGTGATCCATGAACTGTATCACAAAAGTGGTAAGATATCTTAAGGATTCAACTGCTTTCTGATCCGTGATTTAGTTTGCAAACTACAAATTTGGTCAGCTCATGCATAAATGTGAACCAAAACATTTTCTTCTTTATCCCATCATTTTCCTTGTCAGAGAACAATTTTTTTCACTTGGATTTGAAATGTATTACAAATGGGGGGGG
>NC_056524.1:42387021-42408696 GCF_019175285.1 Sceloporus undulatus
ATGGGGGGGGTTGGGGTTATAGCTATAAATATATTAACACTCAGTAATTTTCACTAAATTGGGTAAAAACACAATCTGAAAACTAAGCACAGAAACCAAAACTGGTTGTATATTTTATTATGGGATTTAAAACATTGTGTTCTAAACTTCCTATATTTTCCCATCCAAAGTGCAGGAAGGTTTTTTAAAATGAGTTTCGTTTGTCATATCTCAAATATTCTTGTCCGAACTCCTGTGTTTTGGTAGTTTGAATATAGATAGGTTTTAGAACTGGAATATAGGTCCTTTATCTTCACCACTGATAGCATGTAGCCTTTGTGTCAGCTTCTGTTGTTAAGTTTAGCTCTAATAATCTATAACACTGTCCTTAAATGTGATCTTTAGATAACCTGCAAAGCTAAGTAGCAGTATTGTAACATCTGACAACATCAAAACATTAATTACGCAAGCCATTAATTACAGTGAGCTTTAATGATTTAACATTTGGTCCCTTATTTATACTTCTTTATTATGACTTAACTACTTTCTGTCTCAAGAGAAAAAATGCTTTTTTTTTAATCCATTGTATTGAATAGTTGGAGAGTGGTGTGGATTTCTCTAAGTTTCATTCAGCTTGGGGCATGGGGAAGCAAATAATTGTGATATAGATTCCCAACATCCCCGATTGTTGGAACATATCTAGCATTATAATGTCACAGCTCATAAAGCCTCTTTCTTTTTGAATAGTTGCTTTTAAGAAAACAAAATATTCTTGAGCAATTCCTGCTTTCAAGTGCTGTGTACAGGTGCCAAATATATAAATGTGAAATATTATTAAAATAATGAATCATAAACAAAATGAAAGCTAAATGTTCACATACCCCTGTAATAAATCCACATTTTTCTGAAATGTGGCTCAGATGCTATGATATGAGGTATCAGAAATATTCTGTGCTCTTGGGTTTCTCAAAATATTTTTCTAGCAGCAGCAAGATGTTTCAGTTGAGAAGGTAGACACTAAATTGCCCTTTGTTTTTAATGGTTTATTGTTCTTGACTATCTTCCTTAGAGTGCATGCAAAATGAGCATTCACAAAAGGTTTACAAATTGGTCATGAACTCTAAACTCCATTTGACTTTATTGAGAATCTTCTTCAATACTGAATTGGATCTAAAGCAGTAGATGTTGTGGTTTAAGCTAATACTTTGTAAATGGCTGTGTATTGTGCTCATTGAAATGTGACATTAGGCGTGTGTGTCTCTGTGTATGAGAAATCAAAATAAGTAGGGATGTAATTCTTTGTTGTTGTTGTTGTTGTTAGCTTCCCTCAAGTTGTCCTTGACTCATGGCAACATGTGGATGAAACTCCAGCCCCCCATCCTCCACCTGCTCTGCTTTTGAAGGAAGCAACAAGTAATTTTAGCTGTTTTCTTTCTGCTGAGAGAAACGGTGTGAGTTTTGAGGTAATGAATTGTAAACATTTTGTTAGCCCATAGTCTCCTTGTTAGAGTTCCAAACACCTTTTGAAGGGGGAGGAGAGTGGCAAATGGTGAAGGGTCTGGGAACCATCCTTATGAGGAGAGACTTGGGGAACTGGGTATGTTTAGCCTGGTGAAAGAGACAGGTAAGAGATGATATAATAGCCTTGTTTAAGTATTTGAAGGGGTGTCATATTGAGGATGGAGCAAGTTTGTTTTCCCTGCTCCAGAGAATAAGACACAGAACAGTGAATACACCGCTAGAAGAAAAGAGATTCCACCTAACATTAGGGGGAACTTCCTGACAGTAAGAGCTGTTTGACAGTGGAAACCTCTCTCTCAGAGAGTGGCAGTGTCTCCTTCTTTGGAAGTGTAAACAGAGGCTGGATGCCCATCTGTCGGGCACTTTGTTGTGAGTTCCTGAATGGCAGGGGGTTGGATTGGATGGCCGTTCCAATCCCATGGTTCTATGATTCTTTCCATTCCTATGTTAGAGTTTTTGATGTGCTGGCATTTTTGACCCTTTGGTTTTAAATAATACTTATGCCTTACAAAGCATGCAAAAACTAATGACTGCACTATATTATATAGAATATGGTATATTCTGAAGAAATTATGTGCAATATTTTTCACTTCTTTTGCTAGATGTTAGTAGTTATTTATTAAATGACTGTCCAGAATGAAAGAATAGGAAAAGTCACAGAGATTCTGTACAGTTGGATCTTTGGTATCCTCTGGGGTTTGGTTCCAGCCCTCCCTGCAGTTATCAAAATCTATGGATGCTCAAGGCCCATTAAATGCAATGACATGGCATCCCTTATATAAAATGGCAGGTCAGAAGTAGTTTCAGACACGATTCAGTGGAGCTTGCTCTTAGCCAAATAGTGCAGTGCCAACTGGTAAAGATAGCCAAATATCAGTAAAGTTGACATAAGGCCACCTGAAGCTGTGCTCAGCCTGGGATGTGGGAAATTACCCTCACTCTGTTTAACTCTGTGCTTGTGTGTGTTATCCGTGAAATACAGGGTTTGACATACCTCCGCTCCCTCCTTGCCTTCCCCTTTGGGTCTTTTGCCAGCAAATCATAGTTGGCAAACGGTCTTTGGCATATTTGTCTGGTGGCAGATCTCTGGCAGAAAAGAGTTCTCTAGCAAAAGGATGTTTTTGCCAGCGGAATATGTTATGCCTAATTTTAACTGCTACATCAGGTACATTTTTGAGTTGCATTCTACTATAAATGTCAATCCTGTGCCTTGCTTGAATGAGCTCTTCTGAACCTAGTGATGGTATCAAAGATCATATTTATCATGTTCTGACTTCTTTTAAAAAGGAATCTCATATATGCGTATGTACATGTTCTGCATCTATGCGTTCCTTCAAGTCACTTGCTAATTTTGTTATCCTATGTCATTTTCTTAGACAAGGATATTAAAAGTGGTTTGCCATTGCCCTCTCTGAAATTAGGCTAAAGCCCTATAGTGCCTGACTATAATTGAGTATCATTACCACAACGACTTTTTAAGACCTGAGTTATTATTGCATTAGAAGAGATATGCAGTGTATGAAATAATTTGTGGATCTTTCTGGGAACTGTGAGGCCAACTATAATTGGTATTGCAAGGAAAATCACAATTTAAAGTCCCAGTATAGTTAGCTGCAATTAAAACACATTAGTCAATTTAAAACATGCAAACTGTCTCTGAAAAACCAAACCCATGCATCCAATGAAACGTGCCAGTGTAGGATTCTTCTTCCTTTGCTCCTTAGCCTGAAAGCTTTAACAAACAATACAAAAATGATGCAATATTGCTAGAAATTCCATTGTAAATAATTACCCATGTATTCACTCCTAAATTCACCAAAGAAAATCCCCCTTTCTTATTCAACATGAAAAAAGCCTAACCCTTACTTTGGCAGCTGCCGCTCCTTTCGATCCATCTGACTATTTTGAAAACTTAGTAGAACCCTTAGCAATGCCCTACACATTGGGTTAAACCTATTATTCACAGTGTTACAAAATCACAGACTCTGCTGAACTAGGTGTGCACTATTTGCGTTTCAGGTAGGTTGGTACAGGACAGATAACTTAGAATAATTTCTTTTGATGAGGAGTATTTATTCATTCATTCATTCATTGTTACACCCTCTCTCTTCTTTCTAATGGTATGTACCACGTTTACAAATAAATAAAAAAACTCTTTATTTTGAACCCATTTTCAAAATTATGCCCAAGCTAATAAGAACATTGCCACCATCCTGATGCAAAATTCTTATTCAAAATTCCCTCCCCTGTGTGCTGTTGCAACCAGCCTACAAAGACCATTTTGGCTGAACAGGAGGATTTTCTTTGCCCTAAGACCTTCCTCGTCCGAAGTTCTTGTTAGGGGCGGATTGAGTGAAACACAGAGGTAACTTCCCCTTTAGAGCAATGGTGTCTGACAGATTGCAGCTATACTTCTGCACAAAATGTTACCTTAAAACAGACAGCTGTACCCTAGGGGAGTTTCATTGCCTTCTTTAAATTGGACTATTCCACAGCATGAAGGCCTTGTAGTCTTGATGATGAATAACGTGGAGACAGCATTAGTCTAGTTGAAGAACTCATACCTGTTTCATTTTGACCCTCACTCTCCTCGTACAGCATTTTTCTAGCACTACTTCTGAAAACAAATGTGCTCATTATTCCAGTAATGTTTTTCATCCGTTTTCATAGGTTTGATTACCTTCGACAGTAGACGACAACTTTCTAGGTTGCGTGTGATGGGATCAGTGAAGACGAAAAATGCTAAGTCTTTTGGTGCTTAATGAACAGGCATAAAATGATAATAATAATAATAATAATAATAATAATAATAATAATAATAATAATATTTATTTGTATACCGCCCTGTGGCGAACCAATCCGGGCGGTTGACAACAGTGAATTATAACAGAGAAAAATATAAAATTAAAAACATTATAATCCCTCCCCTCCTTATAAAAGTATTAAAAAATATGACAGATTAAAAACACAATATCAAAACATAAAATATAGTTAAAACAAACTAAAAACCCTGGTGTCCCTCTGGAGATCCTCAACCATCACTGAAGATGGGGCCACGAGAGGAAAGAGGGGATCAGGGAGCCCAGGCCGGGATGGTTAATCTGGAAAGGCCTGCCGGAAGAGATCCGTCTTGACAGCTTTTTTAAAGCTGTCTAATGATGTCAACTGACGGATCTCATTCGGCAGGTCGTTCCAGAGTTTGGGGGCGACAGCAGAAAATGCCCTCTGGGAGGTCGCTGCAAGCCTAGATTTTAGAGGCTGCAGTAAGTTCCTCCCAGAGGACCGGAGAGCGCGGGGAGGATTATACGGGAGGAGGCGGTCCCTGAGATAGCTTGGACCCAAGCCATTTAGGGCTTTAAAGGTAATAACCAACACCTTGTACTGGGCCCGGAAGCTAATAGGCAGCCAGTGGAGGGACCTCAGAACCGGAGTAATGTGGTCCCTCCTAGATGTACCAGAAATAAGCCTGGCTGCCATATTAGAATGGGGCTAGTGAATTCTTTCTTATGACTGCATTCATCCTCACGCCTTCTCCCCAATTATTTTTATGTAGGTGAAGGCCATTTGCACAACAACAACAACAGCCACAGAGAGGAAGAGAATCTAATGGGGAGAAGGAAGGTGACTACTCTAAGGCACTGTATGTGGATTTGCCCTTGAGGAGGGTTTAGAAGTTAGAACTAGGATGAAATCTGATTTCTGAAAGAATCACACAAAGCTGCATCTGTATTGATGTAGCTATATATTTGCCAACTCGTTTCTTTCATAATCTCAGACTGTTGTGGGGTGCATTTTAGAAACATATCACCAGTCTTGCAAGGATTGCATTGGCTTCCAGTTTGCTTCCAAGCTCAATTTAAGGCATTGGTTTTAACCGATAAAGCCCTAAACGACTTAAAAGACTGCCTCGTCCTATATGAGCCTGCTCAAAATTTGAGATCCTCATCCCTCTTACATGTTCCACCATGTGTTTTGATAGAGAAAAACTAGCAGCATGCTCACTGCTATGTTTTTCCATAAAATGGGAATGAGGAATGGAAGTCAAATTAGATCCATCCCTTTTGAGCTTTGGGCAGGCAGCTGTGGGCAGGGCTGGCATAGCAGGTTGCATGGTAGGAGACAAACTTTCCTCCACCACTGAATTGCAGCACCAATAACGCCTTTATTGGCAACAGGTAATGCAAAAAAATGAACAGGCAAAGAAAACGGTGCCTCAAAGTCCCCTTTTAGCAAGCTGCGTTGGGTAAGCCTTCACTGGTCTCTTCGTCCGGGTCGAGTGTGGATTCCCCGCCTTGCTTTCCACCCGAGTGTTTCTCCAGTGCCTCCCTGTCTGCCTTCTCCCAGTTTTGAGGTCTTGGGACTTGCTCCCAGCCGCCTCCCTTTGAGTCCCACCATTTACCTTCCAGACTCCCTATGTTCCAACGACACCAGTCGCCTTCCCCCGGGTACCCAAAGTCTCCATCCACTCGAGGGTCTATTAGCCTCACGGCCTCGTAAGGTCCTGGCCTCCGAGGGCTCGCCCGGCCCACCAGAGAGACGGGCCTTCCCACTCTCTGTGGGCTGTGAGTCACCTCTCCTCCTCTCAACTCGGCCGCCTCACCGCGTCCCCCTCTTCCGCGCCTTCTCCCTTTCCCCACGCAAGTTCTCTCCTCCTCCTTTATAGTCCCTTGACGACTCGCCTTCTCTTCCTCTGGCCCCTCCCCCAGGGTTCCTTCCCTCATTTCTTCCACCTGGTCCTCCTCAGCCCTCCCAACTCTCCCAATCTCTACCTCCACCTTACTACAGCAGCTAAGAACGTTTTGTTTTGCATGTCCCTTGGTCCTCACAAGTGGTTGATGCTAGGGCTGTTTTAGCTGTATGTGATGTTTAAACTCTTTCTAAAGAGTTGTTTTAATCTGTTTTACAGTAATATTGTTTAAGTAATGTTTTAAATGTTTTTTCCCATTATACATATCCTCAGGGTCCCTGGTGGACTGAAAGGTAATAGATAGATTCTTTAAATAAACAACCCTGATTCTGATACATATGTCTGCACCATCATGTTTGTTTTGTGGCAAAATTGTCGCCTCTGCAAATGGCTCCCATTGCCAATTAATCCCAGCTACAATGTTATATTCTCTGGTTTTTGCAATAAATATTCTTATTTTGTAGAGATCAGCAGTCTTCACTGGTTTCACACGTGGGAAAATTGATAAAGGATCTGAATTGTGCATCATGAACATTGCTGGCTATCAGCAAAAAGAACATAAATCACATGTATAAAATTGTCCATTTTACTGGAGAATTCCCATATCTTTTCTACAGAACTGAATGGAAGCTAGAAGAAAAGATAATAGCATCCAGATATAAAGAAATGAACCAAAGATTTCATAAGGGATTTTTTACACTATATTTTCATATTTTCACGTGAATTATCCATCCCTTTGACTAGCTTTTTCTAGTCTTCACTAAAGACATGAAGGTGAAGTCAGACCCCAGTGGTTCCTTCCAACTCTTTGGTTCAAAGAATTATATGATGATAAATAACCTGTTATAAATACTGAATGATTCCCCTTATTTTCAAACAAACTTAAGTATCAGAAAACAGGACTTGTTTTCACCTGGTTTCAGATTAGGCCAGAATCAATTTAGTTTATTTTCTATTCACCTCAGTTTTTGAAATGGGAAGTAAAGAAAATAAGACATCTGTCTAAAAGTGAGCCCTTCTCGGTTCAGACCAGAAGCTGTCAAAACACCAGTGTTTTTGAAAAGACAAAAAAATTTCCCCTGCCCTGCATAAAAATGTGGAAAAGCTAATAAGGAGGAACAATGGGCAATTGCTTGACATACCATCTCAAACTGTGGCCTAAATTCAGCTGTTAGACTCAGTTATACTACATTAACTGAATCAAAGGGAACTTGGTAAGTCAACGAGTTATGTAAATTCTGTTGATTCATTGGGTCTGTTCTAGCTGGGATTCACAATTGGATCAAAGCCTGTTTGTCTGTTTAGTCCAATATAGCCTCTCATGCCTGGGCACAGTTTTTCAGGGTCTTGGGCAGAGGTTTTCCCAGTAACTTGTTACATGGCCCTTCTTTAAACTGGAATTTCTTTTTAACAGGGTTGAAATTGCAATCTTCTCCTTGCAAAGTAATTGCGTTTCCAGTGGAGCTTTATGGCTCTTTACCAGTTGCCAGAACTTTTCCTGGTTACACTGTTATTAAGGCTGTAGACTAGCCTGTTTTGGATTACATTTAGACAGAAAGCCACCCTGAACCCAGTTTTCCAGCTGACTTTTCTCTGCAACTTAAACCCGCTATTCAAACCTCATATTTCAAGTCAAGAGTTGATGAGAGTCATGAGCATACATAGCAATGAATTTTCTCACTGGTAAAACCCCTGTATGTTTTGAAAACATAAAAGGTATAAATCATGGAAATGTGGTTCCTTCAATTTATTTACAGTATTACCTTGAGAGTATAAGAGTATGTTAATGCTACATACAGGGATCATTGCTGATTGTGTGGTTCTCTGTGCGTTGCAATACAGACAGGTGGGAAAGCTGAAAAAGGTGTTACAAATTACAGAACCTTGCTGACTGAGGCGTTCTGGGGGTTGTAGGTTAGAGCCCAGCGACCCACTGTTCTTGTTAATTGTTGTCAAGTCAACGTTGACTTATGGTAACCCTGAGAGTGAGAGAACTCAAGTCACCCCATCATCAGCAATGTCTTCATCATCTGCTTTAAAGTTATGGAAATCATCTGTGGTCATTATTTTTGTTTTATTAAGATTCCACTGTAAACCTGCCTTTGCATTTTCTTCCTTGGCTGTCTTCAGTAATCGTTCCAAGTCTTTTCTATTTTCTGCTAGTAGCATAAGACTATTTACATATTGTAAATTTTTGATGTTCCTTCCTGCAATTTTCATATCTCCTTCCTCTAAATCTAATCCTGCTTTATGTATGATATGTCAAGTGTACAAGTTAAAGTGATGGGATGCCAATTGAAAATCATTCCACTTCTTTGTATTCTGTCCTAACAATAGCCTCTTGTCCTGGGTACAGGTTACACATTAGGACAATCAAATGTTGTGACATACCCATTTCTTTAAGAGTTTTTAATGATCCATAGTTTTTAATGATCTACAACAATCAAAGGCTTTGCTATAATGCAAAAAGCACAGGTTGATTTTCTTCTGAAAGTCTTTGGTGCACTCCATTATCCAACATATGTTTGCATTATGATCCCTTGTACCTCTTCCTTTCATGAAAATAACTCTCAGACATGCCTGAAAATGTAAGAGGTAAAACACCCTTCCAAATGCCACTACTGCTGCTACCTAGTAGTTGCTTGGCACATTTAGTCTGGCTTCTCAGAAAAAGCCTGTTTGACATGGGACACCCTACCAGCAGCACTGCTACTACCAGCATAGACTCATCTCACAGGATCACACAATCCCACCGCTATGAAAAGGTGATGCTATTGTGGGACCTCCTGCAAAGAACTGAAATAAACTGAGAAATAATATCCCAGATTCTGGATTTCAGTGGCTGAATCTGTGTTGCCACAGATGGCCTGAATACACTGAAAAAAATTGTCAAAGATTTAAAAAGAAAAAGACCAAATAATTTTGGAAAGGACTAAGGTTGTAATACTGTGTCCATTTTCATGAGAGTAAGACCTGTTGAATTTAATGCAACATGCATTGGGTGAAGATGCCCAGAAGTGTATTGCACATGCCTTTTTGTCAACCATATGGGCTTGTGATGATTGCATGAAAAGCACATATGATAGTTGGTCATAATCAGTCAGTTGTGTGTTCTTCTACAACACAGATGGTGTTTTCAGTAACATTTGAAAACAGCACTTGGCACGCCTTACTGAAAGTTGAATTCTGCATATATAGTTGTAGAGGGCAAAGTTCTGAAGAAGCCTTCTGCACTGAGGTGAATTTTACCGCCTGAGACTGAGTGATTGCAACTAACTCTGCTTATTGTAATATGTTATAAAGATTCAGCATGGTGCAGTGGTTTGAAAGTTGGACTAGGACTCTGGCAGACCAGCGTTTGCATTGTCACTCAACCAGGGAAATGTTGGGTAAATCACACTCTCTCCACCTCAAAGAAAGGCATGGAGGGGGGGGGAGGAAAACCCTCAGAACAAATCTTGCTGAGAAAAACCTTGTCTTAGGGTTGTCATAACTTGGAAACAACTTGAAGACACACACAGCAACAAGAAGTTGTATAAATGAACAATATTTTTTTTCAAGAGTTTATTGGCTGGTGCCCAATTTTCTCCATCGCATCCTCTAAACAGAAGCAAAGGCAATTGGATTCAGTATTTCACAGTATTTCAGATAAATAAACTCTGAAGAGATGGCCAAAAGAAAAGCGTGTGTGTGTGTGTGCACGCACACACGCACACATGTCCCAAAGCTCTTACTTATAACAAAGTCTTTACAAGCATGCAATCCAAGAACAGAGCAATTTATCAATAAATTCTTCTTTGATTACATTTTCTTTGGCAGATAGTGCTGCTAAACTGTAGACCACAAAGCAGAATGAAATCCAGATTTCTGCGGCTGACAGAATGTCCTTTGTACATTATTATGAAAAACACCTCTCACTAGTCCAAAGATAAAGCCAGAGAATACATGAGTATAGATTCTTCCATTCTGTAAGGGAATAATTCTCAGCCTGGAGAGTCAATGGGGAAAAAATCTTTCCCATCACTCAAAGGATGAGCAAAGTTGTATTTATTTAGTTGGAATGTAGTTTTAAAAAACAGTTTCAACTCTTGGCTGCAGTTCTAATGTACATATTATTGGTGTCTTCTTTACAGTTGATCCAAAACCAGGGTGTGAATTTTGCAACCCAAGGAATATATGTAACCCACTGGGCTCCCAATGTGCCTGTGATATCTCCAATGGGGCATCTAGAAGGCCCATCTGCCATTTCTTGCTCCATATATTGTATAAAAGTCTTTCTTGTACCATCTTGAGCATCACTTTGCTTGCATGGGAAGACAATGCAATGGTCCTGTGCTTACCAGGCTATGATCCCAAGTGCTACACCCCTAAAGTGCCAATTCTTCACCTCTTACCAGTGAAGAATTAGACCAACCAATGCCATCACTTCATAATCCTGAATCCAGATCCCATCTTTTTAGATTGTAAGCCTGAGGGTAGGGAACCGTCCAATTAAAAAGATTGTATGTACAGCGCTGTGTAAATTTACAGCACTTTATAAATAAAGGTTAATAATAATAATAATAATAATAATAATAATAAATTCACGATTCTGACTTTAAAGCTCAGTTGTATGTCTTTGCTCTTCAGTATCTTTTCCAGTTCTTTCATAACTGTCCTTCCCATTCCTAGTGTTCTTCTTATTTCTTGACTGCAGTCTCCATTCTGGTCAATGTTTGATCCTAGATATGGGAAATTCTTTAACTATTTCAATGTCCTCGTTGTCTAGATTGAATTTGTGTATTTCTTCTGTGGTCATTATTTTTGTTTTCTTGATGTTAAATATCAGGCCTGCCTTTGCACTTTCATCTTTCACTTTCCTTATTAACTGTTCCAATTCCTGAATGTCTTCTGTTAATATTATGATGTTGTTCGCATATTTTAGGTATATGTAGTGAGATCTTGTAGCACCTTTGAGATTAACTGAAAGAAAGAAGTTGGCAGCATGAGCTTTTGTAGACTTCAGTCTACTTCTTCAGGTGCTTTTGGTGGAGTGGAAGCCAGGAACAAACATATATATGCCATAGGTATGTGAGAACGTCAATTCAAATTTTCAAAATCCTTTGGGTATGGAAATGAAGTAACAACTCTAGTTTTAACGATGGTCATTTGTGGACAAAGACATAGCCACTGGATTTGGAAATAAGATGGCAAGACCAGTTTGGCAATGGAAATGCTAGATACCAGTAAGGCCCTTTCTCCCATTTCTACCAAACCTGTCTGGGATAGCAGTGGGATTGAAAGAAAGGCTTTCCACAACGATCAACCTAGGCAGATTCATACAAGAAAATACATCTCTTTTAGAAAGGATTTCCTAAAATGTTCACCTAGCACTTTGTTTTTGTTATTGTATCCCTTCAACACCATGGTCCCCCCTCTCAGTGCTTTCTAATCTCCCAAAAAGTTGGTTTTATATTTTGAAATGCTTTGTTCTCTACATCTGATTTTATCTTTGCTGTGTCTTCTGTTTCTTTTTGCCATTTTTTAATTGTCAACTTTTATCTTTTTAATAGACCTACACTGACTTTGGTTAGTGGATACTTGGTAAAATGTGATTGATTAGATAGATAGATAGATAGATAGATAGATAGATAGATAGATAAAAATAGAGTGAGTTAGCCCCATTCAATAATGTGGGGACAGAGTTCTCTGTAATAGTAGTTGCTAAGTCTTCTGTAGGTGTTTCTTCTGTTTATGTTAAGGGGCTCTAAAGAACCAACAGGAGCCCAGAAATTAACATGCCCCATTGTCAGTGTGCCATTGGAACCTATGAGCATGGAGGTACATGTTCCTGGGGCTTCCACCATGAGAACAGGGACCCTGGCCAATAAGATTGATACTGATCACATATAAACCTGAAATATGCTAAATGCACACACTGGTGTGTACTGGGCAGGGCTATCCTACTGTTCCATGCAAATGCCCTAAACTGTTTTTATTTTGTGCCTCCAAGTCATTACCAACTTATGGAAAACCTTAGAGATTTTCTTGCCAAGATTTGCTCAGAGGAGGTTTGCCATTGCCTTCCTAAGAGGCTGTGAGAATGTGACTTGCCCAAGTGGGTTTCCATGGCTGAGCAGGGATTCAAAATCTGGTCTCCGGCATCGTAGTCCAGTGTTCAAACCAGTACACTACACTGGTTCTAATGAACACTAATTAACACCAATTAGCCTAAAGGGCTAATTAAATTTACAGAAAGAGAGCCAGAGGTATAAATTAACTTGGTATAAGGAGTGGGCAGAGTACAAAGCAACAGACGCACTGAAACAATGCTTTAAAAATTATTTATATCTATGGTTGCCAAACCAACCTGATGTAATAAAAATTATGGAGGAAGGAAAGATCCCAGAAAGTCGGATGCCACAAATTATTGAAGTAGTTGTATTTAGCCAGTGTGCAAAGCCCAGTCCTGTTCATGTGTACTGGATAAAAAAAAATCCTCCTGATTTCAAAAAGGGTTCAACCCTAGTAAGTTGTTGCTTGCACTCAGGGACCCTGTGCTGTGTTAAACCTAGGAAATAAGACTCTTTAATTGGTTTGAAGACTGCAGTCAAGTTTCTAAAATAAAAACACACATATACAAAACCAGTGTTTATTCATCTTTCTGACACTTTTGGTTGTATTCTCATATAAGGGACCCCCTTTTCTTGTTGCATAGATAAATATTTATGTAGTTATCTCTGCTTTGCAGATACCATGTTCAAGTTGTAGTAAAAGTTTCTAGCAGCTCTAGCCAAGAGACATTTTGTTCTCCTTGGCTGACATCACATTTACAGATGTCAAACAGATGCCAAGGAAGAATGCTGTTCATGTACAAACACCACCTATACCAGCAAGTACAGAAACATTGACCAAAGAAGGGGCATTGAGGTCAGGTGGTCACCATGAACATATTTATTTTCTTCTCTTTATTCACTGAAATATTTATATTCTGACCTATAGCTGAGGATCTCAGGGCAGCACATGCCAAGAATAATGCACAGGCATTGCCATGCAAAATCTTTCAGCCAGGATCTTTCTCTGCTCTAATGTTATAGCAACATAGAACACACACAGAAGTTACTGAACAGAAATGGGAATTATACAATGATCCGATGAGACATGCTGGAGGTTGCATTCTATCAACGTCTGGAGGACCACCACATGAGACCCTTCCTTGTTATGCCATTAGTGGCTTCCTGGAGAGCTATTAGGCGTTAGAGAAATTCCACAGTACAGTATATATACAACATGTATTTTTCTGTTTTAAAAATTTTATGCTACAAAGCAAGTTTCAGTTGCTAGAGGAAGGTAAGCAGTTGCAGCCTGTGATGGGTTCCAACATAGTCCTAAGGGAAGCTTTCCAATTCCACCAATAAATAAATAAATCAGGAAAACTTATTAACATGTAACATAATTACCAGTAGTTACATTTCCACATTTCATAATGTTAACAATCTGGCTTTCAAAAAGGAGGAGGGTTGGGAAAAGGAGAAAAAATGCAGCAAGTTACATTCTAGCTCAGATTATGCAATTCACTTCAAAAATAATGTGCTCCCTTCTGGTAAAGTCATCTATTTCTGTTTATAGATATGAAATGAACATTGATACACTATTCATGTCCTCTCAGAAGTAAACTCCATTCAGTTTAATGGGACTCTGTTGTTGTTGTGTCCCTTCAAGTCATTTCTGACTTATGTCAACTTTAAGGCAAACCTACCATGCAGTTTTGGGGGAGTGAGAGTATGTGACTCACCCAGAGTCACCCAGTGGGTTTTTATGGCCAAGCAGGGAATTGAAGTGGTTTCCAAACTCATAATCCAGTGCTCAAACTACTACACAAGTACAAAATCTTGTTGTTGTGTGTCTTTAAGTCATTTCTAGCTTATGGAAGAGGCGAACAGGTCATGGGTTTTCTTTGGCAAGGGGGGGGCCTTGCATTTGCCTTTGCCTTTCCCTTTGTCTTTGTCTGAGGCTGAGGGAGTGTGACTTGTCTAGGATCACCTAGTGGCCAAACAGAATTTGAACCTTTGTCTCCCAATGTCCTAGTCCAAGGAGCTTATCCCATTAACAAATAAGACAACTTAGTTCTTCCGGCTTGAATTCAGGATCCAGGATGCCCCTGGATATTATCATACCTAAATCGTCACCTATCTAGCTGGGATGCCAACCCCATGGATGCATCCCGGATCGAAGCCTTGTTCAGCTGACCAAGTTTTGAAGTCGGAAGCTCAGAGAAAGGACATCACGGAGCGTGTCTTGCCTAAGAAAACCCTGTAAAATTAATGGGGTCACCATAAATCGATAGGTTTATTCCTTCAAGATTATTCAGAATTCAGTCCCTGTAATGAAATCTGTGTGTGTGTGCACTGTGCATGCGTGCATGTGTGTGTATCTTCTGATTTGTGTAACCACCAAATATTAATTGAACTGGTGCTAGGCTTTTCAGTTCTCAAATGCTTATTTCCTAAAACTCTCAAGAAAATGACCAGATGTGCTTTAATCATCTTCAACTTGGTTCATTTCTTAAGGCGTGCCAGATTTTAAAAATTATTTGCAATGTGTGATGTTTTTAATATGCTGTCTGTTTATGCTGTTTACTCCTCTAATTTACACCTCCCAGTTGAAGGCATCAATTAAAAAGGCCATTAGCACAGTGTACAGATCTGCATGTGGGCACGTACCATCACAGCACTATAGCCCCCATGCAGAAGAGGCACATAGGGCAACACATGTGTACAAATGCTAGCGTTGACAAAACCACAATGTACAATGTGCAATGACTACAAGGGGCAGCAGAACAGAATAGAACAGCTGTCTATGGTCATTCCAATGTTATGGGTTTAACAGGAGAACTTCCTGTGTGTGCCAATTATGCATGGTACTCCACGGTACTCCATGGTTCTTTGCTTCAGCCATTACCTGCTGAATCCATCTGTTGTGCAAAACTAAGTTGTTATTATTATTATTATTATTATTATTATTATTATTATTATTATTATTATTAACCTTTATTTATAAAGCACTGTAAATTTACAGTTCTTTGCACTGCATGCACTGCTGCTGCTCTGCATGTATATGTCATTTCCTGAATAATGGCAAATGAATGTCATCTCATGAAACTGATGTTTTTCTTAGGTAGATTTTTAAAACAAACAAACAGACAAGTTGACAGGCAGCTTCAAGGCACGTGCACACACACACAAGTCCATAATGTAGAATCAGTGCAGTGTAATGGTTTGAGTGTTGGACTCAGAATATGGGACACTAGTGTTTGAATTCCCACTCAGTCATGGAAATCCACTGGGTGACCTTGGCAAGTCATACTCTCTCAGCAATCAGAGGAAGAGAGAAAGAGAAACTGGATGGCCCTTGTGGTCTCTTCCAACTCTATGATTCTATGAAAGAAAGAGAAAGGAGATTACTGCATGCCATTTCTGTGCCAGGAGGAACACTTGATCTAAAAGGGGTCAGTGGCCAGGATCCAATTCAGTACATTGGCTGACAGAAGAATTCCCTCAGCAGATCAAGGAGGAGACTGTTCCTGTTACAGGGCAGTAGGCAGCCTGTATGCAACCCAGGCTTCTCATGCAGCCTTTCATAGATCAGGAAATTCAATGTATGAAAAGCTGCAGGAGAAGCCTGGATTGCATATGGGCTGCCTATTGCCTGGTGATGGGGCAATGCAATTGGATCAGTTTTTGAGTTTTAGATCCCCACATCCCTCCTGGTGAAGAAATGGTGTGTGGTTTATCTCCAATGAAAAAGAGAAAGAATAAATCTTGCCAAGATGTAGTAAGGTGGGGGTGGATGAGGGAAGAGTTGGTCGGGGTGAGTTGAGGGAAGAGGACCTGGGGGTGGAGACTGAGTCAAGGGTCCAAGGGGTGGATATAAAAGTGGAGGGAGAGTTCAGCGTGGGGTGGAAGAAGAGACGCAGAAGCTTTGGGTGTGGAGAGGCGGTCGGTAGAGGGATAGGAAAGGTGATTCGAAGTCCTAGAAGGGAAGGACGGCCCGGAAGGATGTCATGGGCTAGTACGAATGGGCCCACACATCGAGGTGAAGCTGCGAGATCCTAAGGAGGAGGGAGACTTCAGGTATCCCCAGGAGGGGGAGTGTAGGAAGAAAGAAGGTGAGACCCTAGAGAAGGAGTGGTGGGATCCGAAGGCGGAACACTGGGAGCAAGCCCCAGTTCCTACGGAGTGGAACAAGTCAGAGCGAGAGCCCCAGGAAAAGTGTCTTGCACCCGAGCCAGTTTGGCAGAAGACGAACTTTGAGGTCGGTGTCAAGACTTTTCTTTGTTGGTGTTGGGACGTTGGGGAAAACTATTTGCATTTGTATTAGAACTTAGTAAAGTCTGGCTGCATACACATCCAGATTCCTGCAGAGTTTGTTTCCCAAGTGGCGGGGATTAGGGGATGTCCGACCAGGATGCAGGCGGGGACACAGGCCCTGCCCACACAAGAAATCCTAGGAGAGGGTCATCATAAATCAGAGGCGGGATACAAACTGCCGCTTTGCGGCGGTCCCCCGCCGGCGCCATTTGCTCCGCGCGGGAGCCACAGCAGCCAAACCGCGCGGCTCCCACGCGGAGCAAAAAAGAAGCTCCATTTCGGAGCTTTCCATGGCGCACTGATGACGTCGCGAGGCGCCGCTGGCGCATTCGCGACGTCATAGGCCCCATGACACGTCTGGACACAGAGGACACAGATTTGCAAGGAAAAATCATGTGGCCCTCCTACTATTGTTGGACTGCAAGATCAAGCATCTCTAAACAGCACAGCCAATGGTGAAGAATGCGGGGAATACCAATCCAACAATGTCTGGAAGGCCATGTGATTTTCATCCCAGCTATCATTTAAACTGAAATGCATCTTACAATAGTAAGGCAGACAGACTGTGACCAATAGGAAGTAAAACACACTATGTCCTGCTCAGTTTGCTCTCTGGATCCTAATGGCTGATAAGCAACTTCAAGGCTGCGGTGTTCTCTTCTTCATGTTTTTGTTTATCTTTTAACCAGATTTGGATTGGACATTCCCTCAAACAGAAGACTATTCTCTGTAAAGTAGAACACCCTACTGCATATAGAATTATAGACTCATGTGGGCCATCACATCCAACTTCTTGCTCAATGCAGGTTCTCTAGTTAAAGCATCTCCAGTAGGTAGCTGTCCAGCCTTTACCCAAAAAAAAAAAAAGCTGTCTTGCCAGAAAACTGTTACATTAGCTATATTCCATTCCATTGATATCTTTGTCTTTAAATGCTTTGAATAAATTGAAATATTAAGAACACTGGATAGGATCCAGCTGGATTTCACATTGCACAATTACCGTACTTGATTACACTTTAATTGCCATTGCTGCAACCCTCAATTTTCCCCGTGTGATAGTCTATAGGGTTGTTGTTGTTGTTGTTGTTGTTGTTGTTTTTGCAAGCTTTATTCAGAGTTGCTTTGCTACTGCCTTCCTCTGAAGGTGAGAAAATATGCCCTTCTCCACAGTGTACATGCTGGCTCACTGTAATTCTTCACCAAACTACAAACACTAAGACTATGGAGTCTTAGTGTTTGTAGTTTGTAGTTTGGTGAGGAATTACAGTGAGCCAGCATGTACACTATGGAGAAGGGCATATTCTCTCACCTTCAGAGGAAGGCAGTAGCAAAACATCTCTGAATAAAGCTTGCAAAAAAAACCCTAAAAACCCCAACCTATAGGCTATCACATGGGGAAAATTGAGGGTTTAAAGAGTCATTTTCCCAGAAAATTCGCACAATTGCAGTGAAGGTTTTCACACAACGTTGCGATTAAAGAGAACGTATCCCAGGAATAACGAGCAACAAATCATTCATAGGGAAATCCCATGAATTATTTGTTGCTGATTATTCCCTGGTTATTCCCGGGATAAGTTCTCTCTAATTGTGGTGTGTGTTAAATTCTTCACCACGATTGCATGACTTTCCTGGGAAAATCACTGTTTAAACCCCCAATTTTCCCCATGTCTGGTAAACCTCTATGATAGGGTTGCCATAAGTCAGAATCAACTTGAAATTACATAACAAGAGGCATTAGAGCTCTCTTGCTGAGAATTCTAAATACCCCTCCTAAATGGCAAATCCCAGGATTGTCCATGATGTTGTCATGGCAGTTAAAGTGGAATTGTAGCACTGTAACTATGTAGTGTGGAGGGTCCTTTAGTGAAGAACTTTCAGAGTAGATTAAAGAAAGAGGTTCCCTACACAATTCCTATTTGGCCACACAAGCTATTCTCATCTCCCGCCTTCATCCCTGAACTCTGCACTGAAATTCTGCTGTGGAGAGTTTGCTAGCCTTCTGGAGGAAATACAGAGGACACAAAGGGTTGCATGGGGGAACAGTCTCTTCCTTGATCTGTTCAGGGAATTCTTTTGTCAACCAATGTACTGAATTGTATCCTGGCCACTGGCCCCTTTGCAAAGCATAATTGGTCCCAAGACTATGCACTGCGATAACCAAACAGGAGTCTTCACACTTGACATAAAAAGCTGTATGTGGGGAGTGATCTATCCTCCAAGACCACATCCCAGCTCATGTTAAGTGAGAACATAAGGAATGTGGTGTTGTTTTTCCATAGAACTTGCCAATTTAAGAGGGGGAAATTCCAGAGAGGAGCTGGAGGAAGGGGGTGAGGGCGGAGATGCCAAATCAGCAGGGCTGTGGGAAGAAGAGAAACAGAGGAAATTCTTCTGTTTATAATGGTCAGCTTTCAGATCAAGAGTGGCTTTAAATCTAGGATGTGTGAAAAGAATCGTAAACCCTAAAACAATAAGAGATTTTCCATTTGCAATGCTTTTCAAATACAGGATATTTCTGAATGATTTGGATCCAACCTTTGTTCACTGTGACTGGAGAAAACCTTACAGTTCACCCACAAGAATATATGCTTTTACCCTTTCTGTATGCTATAGGCTATACTGTATCTCAGAGGAAGAAACCAGCAAAAGCTCCTCGTATTCATTGCCTAAGAAAACCCTATGAAATTATTGGGGTTGCCATAAGTCAACAAATGACTTGAAGGCACATACACACATTAAGGGTTTGCTAAAGTGGGGTTTGATTTATAGCGCCACACAGACACAAGCAGTGATCACCAATTACTTTTAATACAGCTGTGAACAAGACCAATGGCCAGCAGGATTGTGGTGCATTGAACTGAATACTGGATCCAGAAATGGCTCTGCCATTAGGCAGGGTGAGGCAATTGTTTCAAGTAACAGATGCTAGTGGGCAGAAGTGGCAGCTCTCCAGCTGTTTCTGTTGGAAGACAGAGTTGTCTATCTGGCACCCCCTAAACCTAAACCTGCTCCCTGCCCTCAGATATGGCATAAAATGAAGGGGGTGCCATCTTATGGTTTCCCTTAGGCAACATAAAATCTTAGGACCAGTCTGCAGAAAAGCCACCCAAAAACTTATCACATGGGAGTACAGGAAGTCATACAAGTGCAAAATACACATGACTTACAAGTCCACCACTTATGAAAATGGAGTCTTCCTTATCGTGATTTCCTCTACATTAATTTGAAACACCCTGGGGCATTTTCAACACCTTATTTGGAGTTAGATACCATCTCTATATTATCTTATATAGGTTTTCTTTTAAATCACACTGCACAATGTAAATTTTATGTCTTTAGATTACATTTCCCCCATACTTCAATTTGAACATTATGTCCAGAATTTTGGGCCCACCTTATATATTCTTTTACAGGGTCATTTTATGTCTCTAGTTTCAGAAGCCATTTATACATTTTTAAAATTAGACGGTTATTATCTTTACACATTTCTAAATAAAACTCATTTTCTCTAACACCTGTGGCTTCATTTCCCTTGCCTTGATTAAATCTGTCCTTATGTTGCAAATCAGCAAGCCCATTGAGATCTTTGCCTTCCATAAGAATTATCTCTCTTGATTTAAACTTCCAGCTGTCCTGTTTAAAATACAAAATATCATCATAAAGCAATCATCTCCAATTTTTAATCCATTCTTTCCTATAAAAAGGCTTCCTGTGGTGAGGTGGCTAATATTATCTTAGAAAAAAGTCTGTGTTTGTAATTATACTGAACTCATAAAAGAGCCTTTCGAATACAATGATTTTTTAATTCAGCGTGTGTCTTAACTTTATCATACCAGAGATCACCAGGCCAAGCAAATCTTGAAGTTCTTGCATCTCAAAAGCAATATACTTTCCTTCAACCATACAAAACAACAGGCTTCATATTACAAACTGACATAGGGACTCCCAAGCCACCCCTTTCCATAGCATTGTACAGTGTTTTACATTTTATTCTGGGTTTCTTTATCTGCCAAATAAATCTGTTTTCCATTTCTTATAATAGGGATCATCCAAAGGAGAAATAAAAGCCTTGGTAAAACATTTGTTTTTAATACTGCAATTCTACCCAAAATGGATAATTTAATTCCCCCCCATTAAAATTAAAATATCTCTTTTAATTTATTTCCAAACTTTTTCATAGTTGTTTTGAAATAATAAATTGTTGTTCTGGGACATTTTGAAAGCAGCAGAGAAAGTGGGACAGCAGAAGATTTACTGGGGCTGTCCCTGACAAATTGGGACAGTTGAAGGGTATATGGTCCTTGAGATGGAAAAATAAATGCTGCCCCTGTGAAAAGGTAGTTCAATTTGCCTTCATATACAACCATCACTTTTATCCATTGCTGTTATGTTACTCTCCTTTAAGGAAACAGGAAAAAGGACCCCATCACACTACACAATTATAGTACTATATTCCACTTTTAACTACCATGGCAATAACTCATTGCTTTCTGGAATTTGCAGTTTAGGGAGAAACATTTAGAATTCTCTACCAGAGAGTTCTAGTGCCTCACCAAATTACAAATCCCATGGTCTCATAGGATGTTGGCAGAGAAGTTAAAGTGGAATCATAGCACTATAACAGTGTAGTGTGAAAGAGCTAAACTCTTGGTAAGGGGGAGGAAATGACTAAACTTAGGGCAGTTGTATTAGGTTTCTCTTAAACTGTGATAGCCTTCTTAGGCATTTGCTAAGCTGCTTAGTATGATGCCTCAGTAGTGTTGAATTTCCTTGAATATTTCTGAACTGGAAAGTAACACTCCCACCATCACATCCAGGCCAAAGGTCAGCTAAGTTATTTTGGTATCTGAGGCAGACCATCATACATGCAGAAACACACTGCAACTCAGGCAGAAAAAATTACAACAATAAGTCAGCAGGTGACTTGAAGGCACATAGTGTATATACGTACATACAATAATATATTAAACATCTAACAATTTGCTTCCTTTTCATGGCACTCAAAATCAGCTACCCAAGGCTACCGGCTGTGTGGTTTTTTTTTTTGGGGGTTTTTTTTTTTTTTTTCATAATAATAGAACTGGCCTTTCTATGACCCAAACTGTGAGGTCAGTCTCAGGTCCTAAACTCTGATTCACT
>NC_056524.1:42408706-42421003 GCF_019175285.1 Sceloporus undulatus
AGCACTACTTCCATACTTGCCCTTATAAGGCATTTCACACTCTATTATTTAAATTCTCCTCATACTTGAGCAAATACACCTTGTCAGAAAAGCGGTCAAGCAAAATAATTTAACATGCCATTTGAGTGCTCTGGTGCAGCAAGTTACTTTTTTGGACTATACTTTATGTTTTATTTTGTTTTATGTTTTGTATTCATAAAAACATAACTCATAAAAGTTACAATTCCCAGAATACCGCAGCCAGCAGAAGCACTGATCATGACAATGGGGGGAGGGATTCTGGGAATTGTAGTCAAAGTAATTTTCCCGAGGTCTCTAATCCAGTCCTTCCGGTATTTCAAGGGTGAGAAGAAGTCATACCTGTCATTCTACCAAGCATCAACAGTGTGAGTTGGGTGAAGCAGCTGCTTCAGCCAGCAGATTTTCAGTGTCGTGAAAGGGAAGCAAACTGTTAGTTATTTTCTTTGTTAATTGTCAGTTCACTGTTAGAAATGCAGGAGGCACATGTGGGATTTTCTGCCTTAGGTGTCACAATAATTTGGCTAACTTTGGCTACTGTGCAACTTGACTTGGGACATGTCTACATGGGCCAATGACACCAGTTGCCATCCCATGTCCTGTACCGAATCAAGTGTGGACTGTCTTCATGAAGGAAGGCACTGAATCCACCTATCCTTAGCAAAATCAGATTTTCTAAACTCTCAATTTCCTTTAGATTTTGCAAAAAAAAAATAAAAAAAATTGGAGCACTCTGGAGCAACATCAAGCAGCTGTTTTTTACACATCAGTCCCATTACACCACTCAGTGCAGCTGCTGGTGGCACAAGTGGCTCCCAAGGTGCCAGCCATGTGATTGATGTCTAGGACCTAATTTCTAAATTGGCCAAATCAGTTCTGTATTATTGTCTCCTCAACTGGTTTAGAAACCAATGCTTACGCTGTTGCTACATGCCTTCAAGCTGATTCTGACTTATGCTGACCCTATCATAGGTTTGTTTGGTTTTTTTGCTTTTTGCTAAAATTTATTTAGAGGTGGGTTTCCATGGCCTTCCTCTGAAACTGAGAAAATGTGACTTGCCTAGGATCATCCAGTGGGTTTCCACAGCTCAGTGGGAATTTGAGTTCTGGTCTCCCAGTATTTTAATCCAGAGTCAAACCACTACACCATAGTACCTCTCTGAAGCTAGAGGTACACGTGTCACCATTCTAAAATATTTTATAAACAGTTCAAAATAAATTTCAGCAGCTATAATATGGGAAGTGCTAGGCTGTGCTCTGAATGTGCTATGTGTCTTCATACTGACAGGCACAAATTGTTGCATTTTAAAAACAGGAATGTTGGTGACACTGTTGCTGTTATGAATAAATAAATATTTCTTTATAAATTTATAAATATGCAAATAATAAATAAATAAATAATATTTATTTATTTATTTATTTATTTATAGGGTCAATCAATATTTATTTATTTATATGCCCTCTTTCTCCCAGGGAATAATAAATTAAAAGCGCTTATAATAAAATTTAAATCTTCTCATAAAACACATTAAAATCATAAAACAACCAAAAGTTTTTTTTTAAAAAAATTCAGTGTAATGGACAACAGTAAAAAGTTACTTAGGGGAGGGCATTTGGGGCACTGGGGGCCATTCCTATATATTTAAATTTATTTTTCAAAGCTTTTCAAAGTAGAAAAATACTAGAAGTAAGGAAAAATCAACATATTAATAGCAGATCATTCATTCTGTCAAGAGCAACCAAAAATATTGAAAACATATTCAGGGGTAGCCATGTTGGCCATATAGCAACGTACAATAACACCCAAAATCCAAAATAACATCCAACGTACAATAACATCCAGCTCCAGATGTCCCCATCCTTTGTGAGGTTACAGACCCTTCTCTGCCTAACAAAGGGGACTGTGACTTCACAAAGGATAGAGACAGCTGGGATCTCAGAAGAAGTATTTTTGCATTGCTAATAGGATTCAAATTTTATCTCCTGCACTTTGGAAAGCTTTGTTCCCAGTGAGTGCCACATGGCCAGAAGGAGGAGAAACCTGCTTGCATAGCTATCCCTCCAAAGAACAAAACACGAACACCTTGAGAAAATGCAAGCCTGTGACTAACATAATTATTTTATATTTTTTCTCCTGTATGATTCTTAACACCACTTCCGGATGAAGAAGCCAGTGGAGCTTTGAAAGTTAACACCATGTATTTATTTTATTTTATTTTTTGCATTTTGGTTGGTTGAATGAAGATATCACTGTTTTGTGAATTTTGGATGTTATTGTAGAGGGCAACATGTAACAAATTACTTTGTAAACTTAACGTTTCAAGCTCTGAGTGAGGACAGCTTTGCTATTTCTCCTTATGTATACAGTACAGTGGGTCCTCAGTATCCGCTGGAGTTTGCTTTCAGCCCCCACCCATACCAAAATCCGTTGATGCTCAAATCCCATTATATCTAAATTCTAAATTCTGCAGTGTGGCACCAGCCAAACAGTCTCGACCCAACTCAGAGTGAGCAGCCCTACCATTACACAGAGTGAGGCAACTAATCAATTTCAGGCACCATTAAAAAGCAAAACATTGTTATTATTATTGTTGAATTTTCTCTGCCAGAGAAGGAGAGCGCTCCATATGGATTTCCTGCTTTACATGCCAAAATATCTTGCCTGGACCCTTGGACATTATTTCCCTTGATTTACAGGGCATGCATGGGTGACTCCATTCACTGCTTGATTTCAGGCAACAAAGTATTGTGGGCCAGCTCTCCCCCAATCACAAATTTCATAATAATTTCTTTCAGCTGTTGGGTTTATTTATAAAACATGGGGGGGGGGGGGGGGATTCTGAAAGGAAGCCAAAAAGCCCCAGGAGGGTGAAAAATCTCCCAACTATTTGTTGTTTGTTGGGACTCATGGTGACCCTGTGGATGAGACATCTCCAAGCCCCCCATCCTCCATTGCTCTGCATAAGTCCTCCAAATTCAGTCCTGTGACCTCCCTGATTGAGCTGATCCATCTGATGTGAGGTCTTCTTCATTTCTATTACTCTCTGCCTTTCCTAGCATTATTATTTTTTTTTTAATAATGATTATTGTGTTTTCATACCCACTCAGCTTTGAAGGTTACAGGATGATCCTGGGCCTTTTCACTACACTACTGTAGCACTGATTCCACTTTACCTGTTATGGCAACATCCTGCACAATCCTGGGATGTCCAGTTTGGTGAGACACTATAGCTCTCTGCCTAAGAACTCTAGATGCCTTCCCTAAGCTTCCCAGGATTCCATACGATGTTATCATGGCAGTTAAAGTGGAATCATAGTACTATAACTGTATAGTGTGAAAGGGCTCCTTAATCCCAGTCAGTGGCATCCCTAGGGTTGGTGTCACTCAGTGCAGTCACTCATGGTGTCATCCCCCCATTGACCTCCTCCCGTTTCACACCAAATCCTTAGTAATGCTTTTTCCACTAATGTTACTCGTAAATCATAATTCCCATATGCCACTGAATGTCATGCTAATAGTTGTGACAACTAGCAAAATTAAAATTATACCTTCAAATTGCAGTATCATATACACAGCCTAAATGTAGTTACACATACATAGTGAAGATTTGGTTAAAATTTGACTTTTAAAAATAAATCCTAAAACGAATTTTTAAAAGTTCAAAATGTCAAAACTTTTTAAACTCTTTTAAAAAAAACATTAAAATGTTAAAATGTGACATTTTAGTTTTAAAAATCTTGGATTCCAGGGAGCTGTCAAGCTTGATCTGTTCTAGGACCCATTTGTTTGTCCTTTTGGCCGTCCGCGGCATCCTTAACACTCTTCTCCAGCACCACATCTCAGATGCATTGCTTTTCTTCTTATCCACTTTCCTCCTTGTCCAGCTGTCACATCCGTACATGGTGATGGGAAATGCCACAGTTTGGACAACACTAACTTTACTGCTCAGTTGTATATCTTTACTTCTTAGGAGCTTGCCTAGTTCTTTCATAGCTGCCTTTCCCATTCCTCTTAATTCTCATGTTCCAAAAAGTGATGGATGAGGATGTGGAGAGTTTCAGGCTGCCAAGAAAACACCCCCCATCTCCCTCAAAAAGTGTATGCCAGTGGGAAGGGATGGGCATGTTCTTCTGATCTGTTGCACTGAAGCTGGTTTGCTTTTTTTCTTCCCCCTCCTCCTTCTCTTCCAGTGGCTGGCTGTTGTTGTTTCAGTTTGGGTTAGAGCAAGGCTGAAGTTATCCTGACATTTCTGGGAGGAGATCCAACAAAAGAAAGTGGGAGGGGGGATAAGAGCAAGTGGGAAGGCAGGAGGGGAAAAAAAGATTAGTCAGGTCAGGGAGAAGTAGGTGAGGAGAAAGTGTTTTCTCAGTCTCCCCTTTGCCTCTGTGTGTGAGTGTTTCAATTCTGCCTGGAAAATCTATTAGCACTGATGCTTTGGCTCCTGGGAGACAAAGGAGCTCCACTCCAAACAGGAGGAAGGGACTGATGGGGAGGATCAGGAAACTTTAAAAGAGAAAGAGGGAGCCCAGAGCTTCAGCATCAGCAGCCACAACACACTCAAGAGTCAGCAAAATGTGCCTCTCTGGGGCTGCTCAGGAGAAAAGGCAGAACCAAGGCTAGATGGAGAGAGGCAAAGATCCTTTAGGACATTCTCCTGCACTACTCCGGACTTGGTAAAGAAAGAAAGAAGCAAGCCTTGTTGCACTAGTACATAGTGAGTTGCACATACCCTGGAGGAGCTTCTTTTGTAGCAGGAAAAATATATATGTTCTGTTGCTGGCATCCCGTCTCAATGGCAAAGCCCTTGGTATAAAAAAAGGTTCTGGAAAGCAACACTTTGGGAAGGTGACGTTTGCTGTGAGGGTAAGTCTGGACACTACTTTGTTGCTTTTGTAAACTGATGTATAATAATTTAGATTATTTAGGGTGGCTTTTTTTTAAAAAAAGAAAAAGCTTTTGTGGACTTCAACCCATTTCCTCAGATGACTTTACAAAAGCTTCTGCAGAAATAAATTGGGAAAGTCTTTTAAGGTGCCATGAGCCTCTTTATACTGAAAGAGACTAAACTCACTCTCTCCCATGTGTGTTAATGTGTATTTGTTAAAGGTGCAGATTCTACAGCTATTATGTCTTTGGGGTATCAACCGTTGTCCACAGATTATTCCCTCAAACATTTTTTCTTTTAAGGCTGTGTTTGGACAAGGGTGGTTTCCTGACATACTCCTTCAATCTGCATGCACACTGAAAGAGCACCAAAGAGACCTGATTTCATAACTGAGTCTAGTCAGTCTCCTTAGTCATTGAGACAGACTATGCTAGATCTATTCCAGACATGGCTCTAACCACACTTTTGCCCAGCTTCTATCACTGAATTTTATTGGAGAGGGATACAGGCAACAGTACCTCCTACTCTGTAACCCTTCCTTGTTTTTTCCACCATATCTTTTTCCTTACCTCACAAAATCCATTAAAAAGAAAGAGAAGGAACAGCTTTGCAGTGCCTTCTAATTGCTAACATGGGGCACTGTCTATCTGGAAAAAACTTTCAGTTGCTTTCTTTTTTTAAAAATGAGGCAAATTTGGAGGGTCTGGTCAACAGAAATTTTGAAGAGTGTTGCAAACATTTAAAGAAGATTGGAAACATTTCTCTTGAGGAGGACTCGTGGTTGAGAACACTGGATGTGTGTCGTTTATATCAGTACCAGTATTCAATGACAGATGGTGGCTTTCATGTCATCCACTGTACAGTAGTTTGAGTCTGATTTTTAAGGGAGCTATCTGTTGTGCTGAACCATGTTCCCTAAATAGTTTAACAAAACAACCGAAGAGTTCTGGCAAAAACTATAAGGGAATAACAGCAATCTGGAGAGAAAAAAAAGTAGTATCTGAAAGGATAAAATTACCCCACTGGAAGATCTGTAAATGCTAAGGGTGAATAAAATAACCAAAGTATAAAACCAGAGAAACTAAACCCTGGAATAAAGCCAATAAAACAACAGAAAGGGTGAAGAAAAGCCCCCCCTTTTTCCCTTTGGCAATTATAAACAATTCTATTAATAAAAACAAAAGGCCAGACACGTTTCGACCTACCGGTACTTCTTCTTCAGTGGCCTGCCAGTGTTTAAAATATAAAAAGTATAATAACTCCTTAGCACACAATGTAACTTTGCTGAATTCAAAAGCTGCAATCCTAAATAGTTTAAGCACTTTATATAAGTTATTTAAAGATTGGATTAAAACACAGAACAGATTCATGTCCCATTGACATGGGAACCACCCATCACCATTACCTGTACAGTATTATTAGTAATATTCTTCTTTCTCTCCCCACTTTTATTTTTAAAGTGAGTGCCACCATGAACTGGACACCAGTTTTGAGCTTTACGGTACTGTGGGCAGCATGGCTAGTGTGTGGCTCAGAAAAGCCCTTGAGGCAAGCTGGTAGAGGAAGTCTAGGGTCCAGAAAAGTGCCTCTGGCCCACCGGGGAAGCAGTACTGGCAGATTCACTTCTCAGACAAGACGAACGGAAGCATCTGACAGACTGGTTTACCCTTCTGGGAGGTTTCGCCAACGCCCCCTTGTCAAAAGGGATTCTTTGGAGCCTAAGAGCCCACAAGCAGGCACCATGGAAGAGGCATCTCCTGCTCAGGTGAAGAATGGTGGGATTCAGTTACAGCCAATGCAGAGACCTAAATCAGAAATGGTTAAGGATGAGGGTGCATCCACCACATTCCGGTCGCGCATGGTGCGTTTCCCATCTGGATCCAGTTCTCCCAACATTCTAGCTAGCTTTGCTGGAAAGAACAGAGTCTGGGTCATCTCTGCTCCTCACTCCTCTGATGGTTATTATCGGCTCATGATGAGCCTGTTGAAAAATGATGTATACTGTGAACTGGCTGAGAGGCATGTGCAGCAGATCGTCTTGTTCCATGAGGCTAGTGAGGAGGGCGGCAAAGTCAGGAGGCTCACCCCTGAAGGGAAAATTCTGGAGCAGCCTCTAGATCCCAGCCTCATTCCCAAACTCATGAACTTCCTGAAACTAGAGAAGGGGAAATTTGGTATGGTGCTGCTGAAGAAGACGCTGCAAGTTGAGGAAAGATACCCCTACCCAGTCAGATTAGAAGCTATATACGAAGTCATTGACCAAAGTCCCATCAGGAAAATCGAGAAGGTCAGACAAAAGGGTTTCATACAGAAGTGCAAAGCAGCAGGAGTAGAGGGCCAGGTTGTTGAGGAAGGCAACAATGGTGATGGTAGCAGCGCTAGAGCAACACCAAGTGTTGAACAGACCCAGGCTTTCTCCAGGAAAGAAGAAAGCAGGAAAAGCAGTGTCCATCCAACAAGGGTTAAAACTGCAAAGAGAGTTGTAGCAACTACAGTGCTGCCGCTTTCCCCTGCAGCCCCTACAACTAGAGCCACTACCATTCCTCCCTCAACCACAACTTTCAGGCCAGTCACCAGAACAGTGACAATTGCAAGCAGACTTACAACTACCACCACCGTCACTCCTCCTGTAACACAGAGAACATGGACCACAAAATCACACACGTTGCTTCCCACAGCGCCTGTGGCTACTCCTGCTCGGGTCACAGAGAATTTCTCCTCTCCTGTATGGAAAGAGAACCACAGAGAAAGGCATCCAGGCCACACACAGAGAAAACCAACAGCAACTAGGAGACCCAGCAAAGCTGTTCGTTATGACACTTACACTGAGATCCCAACAGCTTCCTCAGAGCACTACACCAGGACAAGTGCTGGCCGATACCGGGACAACCGCACTGACAGGAAGGACTATAACAGCAGGGATCCCAGTGTCACATCAGGTCAACACAAGCCTGCTAAAAGCAAGCCCCCTAAAAAGAAAGCCCAAGACAAACTGCTGAGCAATGAATATGAAGATAAATATGACTCAGGACAGCCTGCTGTTCCTCATTTAGAGGAAGAGGTGCCAGTGAGGAATATCCCGCCCAAGAAAGGGAAAGATCCAAAGAAACATGACCGCTTAGATAAAGCCGAGAAGAAGAAGAAAGAAAGAGCAGACAAGAAAAATGAGAAGCAGGCCAAGAAGGACAAAGCTGCAAAGAAAAACAAACAGGAGAAAGAGCGCAACAAGAAAAACAAGAAAGCAAGCAAAACAGACCATGAGGGAATCCTGAAACCCAATGCCAAGTCTTTCACACAGACTTCCAGGAAATCTGTCACAAACATTTTGGATTTCTTTGAAGGCAAAAGACGACTCCTGGTGAGTAGATTATACATGAATAACACTTAAAGTCTGTCTACAAGTTAACGTCATAATCAGCCCCTATATTTACAGAATACCCTCTCCCTCCTGTTCTAATTTGGCCAGCCAAGAGAGTATGATTCTGAAAAACTGTAGTGGCTTCTTGACCCCATTTCATTTCTTTTAACGTATTGTTTTTCATTTGGTAGCCTCTGATTTTCCCTAATTGTACTCAAGGGAAAGCAGATGTCACCACAGCGAGCAAGTTCTGTAAGAAAGGCTGCTGAGAGGCAGATTGTGTAGGGTTGCAGCACCTACATAGGAGTAAACTCAGCAAGGTTGAGAGAGTGATAAAGTTGATCTGAAAATTGGTGTCAAGTTGTCATCTCTTATTCTGTCATGGAGTATATATTTTCTTATCTTTTCATGTAGAAAAACAGTAGTACAGGTACTGTAATTTAATATTCCAAAGGAAAGAGACAGGAGAAAAATAGGAGGGGGGGGGAGAATAAGAGCCAGCATGACATAGTGGTTTGAGTGGTGGACTACAACCCTGGAGACTAAGGTTTGATTCCCAGTGGGTGACCTTGGGTAAGTCACATGCTCTCAGCCTCAGTGGAAGGCAATGGCAAACCTCCTCTAAACAAATCTTGCCAAGATAAACCTTTTATCGGGTCGCCATACGTTGGAAACAACTTGAAGGCACACAACAACACGTTTTAGGGATCAGAGATTGACTGCTTCAGGGACAACTGTGGTACATTGCTAATCTGAGCCAAAGTTGAATCAGTTAGTGCCAGCCCCACAGAACAGAAAACAATAGGACAAACCTTTGTAGGTTTTTAAACAGAGGCTGGATGGCCGTCTGTCAGGGTGCTTTGAATGTGTATTCCTGCATGGCAGGGGTTTGGATGGGATGGCCCTCGTAGTCCCTTCCAACTTTTTGATTCTATGATTCTATGAAGGAAGACAGATTGGAAAGAGAAACATCAGAATTGGGATTCATCCATAAACTGCAGTCCCTCAGCAATGGATTGAATAGGGATAATGGCTTCCTGACTCACTACATACATTTCAACACTATCTGACCCCATCCTCAGGGGAGTGTCCTACACCCATCTATTCTCCTCATCTACAGGCTAGTTTCCAAAGCCAAACAGGTCTTGCCTTTTCATTTCCGTACACATTTGCCAGTTCCCAATGTCTTTGTTCACTAATCACCATTGTTAAAACTGGACTTGCTACTTCATTTCTATACACAAAGGATTTTGAATTTGAATTGACATTCTCACATACCAATGGCATATACAGTATATGTCTGTCCCTGGTTTCCACTCCACTATATGCATCTGACTGTAGTCTACGATATAGTGTAGGCTCTTTCTTTATTGCTTTATTTCAGTTAGTCTCAAAGGTGCTACAAGATGTGAAGTTAAAGGCTTTCATGGCCGGCATCCATATTTTTTTGTGGATTTTTCAGGCTATGTGGCCATGTTCTGGAAGAGTTTATTCCTGATGTTTCACCAGCATCTGTGGCTGGCATCTTCATAGAATGCTGGAATGAAAGTGATTGGGGTATATATACTGTGTGCCCCTTGGTTGAGAGGAAGCGATTTACATGTTAATCTGTGTATTGTTCTGTTGTTGAATGGCAAGGCCTCAGGGTATCTATTTAATAAGTAATCCATTGTCTGCTGAGAAAAACCCCTGACCCTGGGCAGTTTTCATTTGCATGTGCTGGGTCTTGATTTTGGTGTTTTTCAGGAACCAGTCTGGAACCAAAATCAAGACCCAGCATGTGCAAATGAAAATCACCAAAGGTCAAGGTTTTCCCCCCCAGCAGATAATAGATCACTAATAAAATAGATACTCTAAGGTCTTGCCCAACAACAAACCAACACATAGATTAACATGTTAAATCACTTCCTCTCAAACAAGGATCACACAGAATATACAGTATATATATTCCAATCACTTCCATGCCAGCATTCTCTGAAGATGCCAGCCACAGATGTTGGCTAAATGTCAGGAATAAACTCCTCCAGAACATAGCCACATAGCCCAAAAAACGCACAGAAAACTGTGCTACAAGATCTCTCAACATCATGATCTGTAAGTTATAGGTCTAAAGGCATGTGATAAAACATTTCTCAGCTGTTTGCAAAGGCCTCCCAGGAAACTATCCCTGTGATCCCATAACTTACTAACTTAGGGTAAAGAATTAAAATGAGACATGGCTTCAAATGTGTATCTGTGTGTTCATTGTATTAGAGTTCTTGGTGGTGTTGTCACTAATTTTGTGTTGAACTCCCAGCTCTTGCAGCTGACATCTGTTCACAGTAATGTTGATAACTTCTAGAGTTTGGCTTCAGGCCAAGGGTTTTTGGCATTTTTCCTGGGCATGAACATATCTATTTGCAAACATATTTTTTACAGTTTTGTCAGCAAAGTTCATAGAGCTGCTTTTCTGTTAACTTGGATAGCATGTAATTGTGCTGAAATTTTATTTTAAGTTTTGTATTTTAAAAGCAGAACACCCTGGCTTTGCACCTCTCAAAATTTAGCCAGTCCCTCTCCAAAACTGTTTCAAAAATGGCACAAAGCAATATGCGCAGATGTTTTCATTGGCAGAGGGGCATTCAACTTGAAATCATGTTATTCCTAGCTTATAAAAATTACTTTTGGTACCACAGCTTCTAGAATCACCCCAGCCAGCATAGCCACTATATAGGATGCTGAGAACTGTAGTTCAAAATGTAACTTTTTCAATCTCTGCTCTTGCCTTTTAGATCTCCTTCATTGCACTATTTTTATCAGTACAGGTTATCTCCATGGAGCAAACTGTGTCTATACTGCACTTCTTAAGTGTCACAAACTACACTATAATAGAAAGGAAGCCAGGTATTATGACGTGTGACACCATTCTCTGGGGGGGAAAAGAAGTGTTCTTTGTAAGCTTTGGTACACCACAATCCTATGTAATTACTTAGAAGCAAATGTGACTATGTTCAGTGGTGCATATTCCCAGATGAGCATGTAGAGGAGCATAACCTTTTGGCGGAATCCTATGCATACCTACTCATAAGTAAGCCCCACTATATTTAAAGATTTCAGAAAACTCTTGGACAGGCACTAAAATGCTGACCTTAACAAGACTCTAAACAGAGTCAGTGTCTGGGTCATATAAAAAAGAAAGAAAAAAATCAGGTTCTATTGCAACACTTTAAAAAAGATGTCTCTTGTCAATTCCACCAGTGAAAGCATTGGCTGAAGTCCCATATATGGTTTTACTTTTTAATTAAGTGGATTTATGACTGGATTTACATTATATGAGCTTGGAATCCATAAACATTAAAATGAGTGGCACTCCACTTCATCCTTTTAGTTTACCTAGCCTTTGCATTTTCCTTACCTTATCTCACAGGAACAATTCTCGTTCATTCCAGATACCTTAACCTATTTCAACAAAGTCAATAAATATTAAATTTACCTCTTCATTACCATTGACACTAATCCCCAGAGATGTTGCTAGAAGAAATGTAAAAGGCAGACGTTTCAATGGGTGAAATCTCTATAGGTGTGGAGACATAATGAAGCTGCACCCATTAGATTTCTGCCTTTCAGCAACCTGTCACATATCAAGATGCAATCCTTCTTGGATAGGGATGCCAGTTGAGCATCATCCCAGACCCTGAGGTTTCTGGGCCAAAACCTGAAGCCTAGAGATTACCTCTGGTAGCATCATTAAACATTATGAGTTAAGTACCAATCACAGTTGCTTACAATTTGTCATTCAAGCATGGAGGGAGGCATATTGTGTGTTTGGAAATTAAAGGACAGAAGTCTCAGTAAAGGGGCTATCTCCAGATCAAGGCGAAATGTTAGGATTTTTTTCTCTTCCACCTAGTTACGGACATGGGAGAAATGACATTTAATCTAGTTTACTAATCAGAAGGTGAATGTAGATTAGAATGTAGGATAAGCCCTGCTGCAACAACTGGGAGGGAAGAGGGATGCTAATTAAATTCACAGATTTCTTTATAGTCTTTGCAA
>NC_056524.1:42421013-42438219 GCF_019175285.1 Sceloporus undulatus
GTTGCAGTGACAAATCAATTAAGCCTTGGCTATTGCCAGCCTGGGATAGTGGTTTGAGTGTTGGACTGCAATTCTGGAGATCTGAGTTAAATTCCCAGCTTGGCCATGAAACCCACTGGGTGACTTCAGGCAAGCCACATGCTCTCAATGTTAGGGGAAGGCAATGGCAAACCTCCTCTGAACAAACCTTGCCAAGAAAACCCCATGATAGGTCTCACCTTAGGGTCACCATAAGTCAGAAATAACTTGAAAGCACACAACAACCTTGTACCTGCAGCTTTAATAACTTGAGCTGGAGATTTTCACACAGCCCTTTCCCCTTGCCTGGAACTGAGCCCATCAAAATTGGGGAGCTTTCGGTCTTGTCTCCCATATGTAGACCATGGAGTTTATCAGACAAGGGAAATTGGAAGTATAATCCAATGGCAATCTGAATGCAATCATGGGGTTTAACATTATTGTGTGATAACCCACTACATGCAAATTTGGGCAATGGGAAGTCAGTCCGAGCGCAATCATGGGGTTTCACGTTATTGTGTGACAGACTACCACACGCAAATTCGGGCAATGGCATGCTATTTTCAAGCAATGGGAAGCCAGTTAGAACACAATTTGCATTCACGTAAATTCGCTGAACTAGCGAATTCACATGAATGTGTTCTGGCCCCACTTTCTTTTCATTTGAAATTAAGAGAAATTCCTCATGTCTGATAAAGTCCCATGAAAAGTGGGGGGCTCAGGGCCAGGCCCTGACATCTGGTAACCTACTCTTTTAAATTTTATAGACAACCTTCCTAATGTGAATTTACAGACAAATTTATTTTTTGTGATATTTCAAGTAGATGCAAATCTTAAGAGACAGGTCTTGATTTTAAATCTGTAGTCTCAACATTAAGATGCCTAAAGGCATCAGATCTGTCTGAACTTGGAAGCTAAGCAAGCTTAGTACTGATTAGTACTTGGATGGGAGCTGCCAACAAATACCAGGTGCTATAGGCTATACACTGTATTTCAAATATTCAGATCCATCCCTGAGTATTTCTGGCCTAAGACACTATGAAATTCATGGGGTTGCCATAAGTTGACAGGAGGCTCGAAGGCAAATACACACAAAATCCCAAAATTTAGTGGAGGTGATGGTGACTGAGGTTCAAAGAAAGCCCTTGATCAATATAGAAAAGGGTTGCCAAATGACCAGGGAAAGAAATGGTTTAGTTTGCACCGAAACTGAACTGTGGACTGATTAACAGAAATTATCAGGGTAATTTTTTATTTTCTGAATAGCTGTTAATGCCTGCAGTTCAAGACCCTGTTAAAGACATGAGAGCAGAGGCCAGACAGTAGACTTATCTCAGGCTTTGACTTCCTGACTTCTACCTCCTGTTTGTGTCTGCGGTTTTCCTGCAGGCCCATCTATTTTGGCTCAGATACATAGCTTTTGTTTGTAACTGTGTTGTGTAGAGAGTTGAGTCTGGAAATTTAAGGGTAGCCTTGCAATCACACTCAGAAAGGATGCAGCTGTGCTGTATATATTATATCTTGTAAAATTAGAACTTGGAAAAAGTTTCTTTTTTGCTTTATAGCTCTCAGAACCTTCTGGTCAGCCATGCTTGTTGGATGATTCTGGGAGCTGTTATACAGAAAAGCAAGTTTTCCAAACTTTGCCTTAAAAATAAGGTCCTGGGAAGCAACGTTAACAAAATGTGTTTTGTTTGTTATGTTAACAATATTTGGTTTTAAAGGTATGCTTTTAGAATAAGTTTTTTATAAGGTTGGTAATTCTTAAAAGGGGTGAGACTAGATGAGAAAGTGCAAGGTTTGTGATCAGGTTTGTGATTTGTGACCCTTTTATCTCTTTAAAGTAGGAAATATGCAAGTACTTGGTTTGTTCCACTAGTCCCCTTTTTATGGCACTTCCAATATGATGCAAATCAGGCTCCCTACTAGCTAAATTTAACCCAAAGCTTGAAAAAGTTACCTTTTTGGACTGCAGCTTTCATAAACCTCTACTTGGCAAGGCTACTGAACAGGCTGGCTAGAATGTCCTGGGAACTATAGTCCAAAAAAAGCAACGTTTCCATTCTTGGGAAGAAACTACAATGAACCATCCCCTGCCATTTCTAGTTTGGCCCTAAGCTTCGCCAGAATGGATCAAAATAACTCATGACTGACCCATGCTATCTAACTTGAAGCCTAAACCCAATTGTAGTTCTTGGAATGAATTGTAATGTAATAAAACAACAATTCAAATTACAACTTTTTTGTTTTTGCTTATTTAAAGCATTTCACTTCATTTGTGCTTGTGTGTGGTGTTGTACTGAGAACTTGGAAAAATTACTTTTGGCCAATGGTCATGTTGACTGGGGATTTTGGGAGCCACAATCCAAAAAGTAACTTTATCATGCTTTGTAAGAGTGGAAACACAAACAATTCTTATCAAATGAAATATATCAACCTATTCAGGAATCTACATCAGTGTATATACTATTCCTGTATAAGCAATGCAATCTGGAGCTACATCTATATATTAAGCACATTTGTCTGGGAGTAAGCCTCACTGAACAAAGCAGAACTGGCATAGAATTAAAATCATATAGGATTACAGTGCCAAAGTGCCAAAGTAGTTGAATAACTGTTGAGCCATGAAACCTAACATACTTTACAGGATTATGAAAAGAGAAAGAGACAGTAGCTATGTATGAGAGGGTATGTGGCAAAACTGATTAATGCAACATTTGAACCCCACAAATACTATTTTGCATTTCTTACATGAAAAAGCACTAAGGAATTCAGAGCCAGCCTTTACATATTCATGTTGCTTGTGAAGTGAGAGTTCCTGTATCTTTTCCAATCAAGAATCTATTTATAAATGTACAGCTTGAACAGGTGAGAATCAGAGAAGTGGTGCTAGTCCTCAAGAAAACTTGGCCCTGCTTCTGAACCTGATGACCTTTCAGCCAGCATGCTTTTCCATTAACATCCAAATCTAGACTGCATTTTAAAAACTACATATTTCTTACATGTATATTCTTCTTTCCTTTCAAGAGCCAAGGCCAGAATACAAGATTCTTCTATTTCATACTTTATCCTCACAACAACCCTGTGAGGTAGGACAGGCTAAGATCACCTGAGAATTTCATAGCTGAATTAGGACTTGAACCTGAATCTTTCAAATCCCAGACCATCACTCTAACTATTAGAAGTTACTGGCTCTTAGTCTTCTCTTCTGTACACATTCAAATTCTAACTCTTCCTTTTCTGGACAATTTTGAGGGAATTAAAATTACCAATAATCTTTCAGTCATACCCAGCTACCCACAATCAACTGTTATATGTCTAAAGACCCATTTTGTTAACCAAAATCCCTCCATATCCACTTATCTTTATCCACAGATTCAACCATTCATGGCTTTAAAATATTCATATTTGCAAAAGTCAAATCTTGATCTAGCCATTTTATATAAGGGACAACACTTTACTATGCCATTATATTTAATGGCACAGTAAAATGTAAGCTGCCTTGGGTCCTGTTCTGGGACAAAGGTGACATAAGATTCAATAAATAAATAAATAATGGGACTTGAGCATCTACAGATTTTAATATCCATGGAGGATTCTGGAACTAAACCCCAGCAGATACTAAGGGCCCACTGTAGTGTAGTAGTACCAGTGGAATGCTGTACCATGCTTTACAGATAGCTAACTACTTTGCATTGTCAAAATATTTTCTTGGGCTACACCTTAAAGCATTTTTCCAGGACTATATAGATGTGGGATCAAATTCCACTCAGTCACAAAGCTCATTGGGTGGCCTTGGGCAGGACCACTCGCTCAATTTTAACTACCTCACACAGTTGTTGTAAGGACAGAAAGAGAGGGGGAAACACTTCCGCTGCCTTAAACTTCCTGAAAGAAAAATGGGCTATAAATGTAAACAATTATTTATTTGCTGGATGAAAATTATGGTGGAGGTTCATCACTGAAGTTATGACTGACGATACCTCCTCAGACCTCCCTTCACAGCCTGGCAGTGCCTTGATTGAAGTATTTCTGCAACTGGGGAATTGGGAAAAGACATCTGCTGAAAATTCCCAGTACAGGGTACCTTGAGAACAGGCAGCTGGAGAGACTCCTTGAGGTGCTACCACAACTCAGTGGCTTTCTTGCACTGGGTATCACTTTAGTTGGCGATGGGACTTCCAGTGGGCCAGGCTTTGGGGGTAGAGCTTCTGGGGTGGGACTTTGGGGATACGTGTGCTCCGAGGCATGTGGGGAGAAGAGCCCCACTGGGTGTCATTCCTCTTCTGGGGTCACCTAGTGCAGGCAGGGACGTAGCCAAGGGGGGGGGGTTCTTTGGGTCTGGACCCCCCCTTTCATTAGAAAAATGAATGTTGCGTGCTGCTGTCTCATTGCCTCTCAGCAGATTCTTAATAATCATCAGCCAAGTTTCTGATGGTTCACTTCTGTCTGATTTGGTTTTGTCTGGAGAAGAAGTAAATGCTTTGTTGTGAGAAATGAAAATAAGCTAGCACTGATAATGTAAATTTCCACTCACAAAAAGTCAATTGAAATGGCTGATTAAAGGCTAAACATGCATTCAAACTAACAACACTTTTTCTGTCATCTTAACAGCTGATCACAGCACCCAAGGCTGACAATACCATGTATATTCAACAGAGAGATGAGTATCTGGAAAGCTTTTGCAAAATGGCAACAAGAAAAATTTCAGTCGTCACCATCTTTGGCACCACAAACAACAGCCGCATGAAGATTGACCACTTCCAGCTAGGTGGATTTTAATATATATATATATATATATATATATATATTTAAAGAAACTTCTTTTTGAGCAAGGGAACCGTGTAAAGTAGGGGTTTAAAAAAAATCTTAAAGAGAGTCCCTTTGTTGTGTTGGAGCACTTCTCTTTCCCCCTTTGTATTTGCATAGTTGGCTCTGGTGCTTCTGCTCTTTATTTTTCCAAGGCAACTCATTCAAATTCATGGAACAACTCTGTCAGTTCATCAAGCCAATGAAAGAGCAAACAGCACAAAAGTGTGACTTGGGCACACCAGGGGTCAAAAGGCCATTTGGTTCACAGCTAGAAACGTCTCCTTTACCTACATATTTATGAAAGAGTAGCTTTATGTGTTGCTCACATGAGTGATGTTGCATGTTGAAAGAAGCTGAGGATTTACACTTTGATCCATACCCTCAGTGCATAGTACTTCCTCCTGGCCTTGTGCTCACTACTTCCATATTGTTATAGTCATTAAGTTGAAGAAGTCTTTCCATATAGACTTCTATGAATGGAAGTTTCCCTAGAGTATGGAAACCCATGCAAAGAGGGCTTTCATGATTATTCATAGACATATGAAGAGCTCCTAAAAGGCTGATCATGTTGCTTGATGGGAGTGCAGCCTACTGTGTAGATCCATAGCAAGAGACCAGTTGAGTTTTTACCTCCACCAGCAAACATGTCTTTTGGGAAATTAATGAGTCTTAATGCCTCATTCAAGACCAAGCCCCCAGAGTTTGGAATATGGCTATGCTGAGCAGGAGATTCTGGGAGTTACGAAAAAGCTAACTTGTCCAAAATGCACAAGTTGCACCCCCTGTGGGTTTCCCCTCAGGCAATCCCACAGCTGTCACCAAATGTGGAGTTTCCATCCTTTGTATGAGGGTTCCGCCCTTTATCCCACTGGTGTGGTCACCAAATGTGTGACTTTTCCAACCCTTACCCACCAACTGTGGGGTTTACACCTGGGCAGTCCCACCAGTGGCCCCAACTATGAGAAGTCTTATCAGGCAGTCCCATTACTCTTGTCAAATGTGGGATTTTATCCTTTAACCCACCAACTGTGAAGACCTCTGTGGTGATCACTGCACTCACCAAGAGAGGGCTTTTCCTAATCCCCACCTCTGCCACCATGGAAGGACTTCTTCATGTCCCATCTTTGTGACACCTGGGGATTGTCTAAATGCCTTCAAGGTACCCATGAGGATTTATGCAACTCATATCCTCAGTGGCTACCACTCCTCTATAGTCAAGGTTGCCACCAGAGAAACCATGTCTGAGTCCAAGATTTCAGACAGATAACATTTCCAAAGATAAAAAGTATATAGAAACAAAAACAAACCTTTATTTACAGAAATTTATGTATTACATTTAAAACAAACTTCTTTCTCCCAGTTAGTCTCAAAGGTGCTAAAAGATCTGCTCTGATAGCCTTGCCTGAAGAGCGGGGTATAAATAAATATTATTATTATCCCTTTGTATACTGATACAGACTAACACAGCTATGTCTTTGAATAAAAAATACACAGTTAACTATAGAGATTTTATTTGGATTATGCAATAATTATACAGTTAAGATTATTAACCTAATTTCCATTGGAACATTCCATTGAACTATACTTGATTTTGCCACATTTTGTTAATGTGCATAAGTAGTTCACAGCTTAGAAGTAATACACAAAAAACCATCACTGCTACTTGTTACTCTCTTTTTTTCCTGAATAACCAGTACAACAATATTAAAAATAAAACAAATGTAATTTTTCATATAAAAATAATGCTTACATTATAGAAATATTATGCAGGGAGTTGTATGGAGCATTAGTTTAAAAAAAACTTGAGTGTCACACATTTATAACATGTTCTATTACTTGTTACTCACAAGTAATGAGTACCAGTAATGCATTTCTCATAACAGTTAACACCCTATGAACAATGTGTTGCTTTTTAAAATAATGAGTCAAAGCTCTGCACAAGCCTTGCAAATGTGGTTCAACCTGGACTGACATATAAGCTGTAAGTAATCATTCTATGTGCTGAAAACAAACCTTAAAGGAGAAAGAGAAAACACTATATCCCATTGTATTATATACCCTTGTTTACTTTTAGTTCTATCTTGATTTGCAGTGCAATCTTGTAGAACTTGGAAAGTACCTTCCATGAGCAAAGAGGGAGGTCCACTTATGGAGGTCCACAACAGACAGTAGAAGAGCTTTCCACCTCCACAACTGCCCTGTTAAGTCATTCAGGGGGCATGCCAGTCTTGTATTGGGGTGGCTTTAGATTCATTGGACCAAAGCCTCTTCCTTTTTTGGCCATATATATTCACAGATCAAGGGGAAAGAACATCAGTTCTGGAACTGGCCTGGTTATTTTCCCTTCTGCTGGAACCCATGGGAGGGGAAATTCAGCAACAACTTTCTGCCCTGGGTAACACAAGTGCAGGAAAGCTTTTGTTCCCCGTGGATGCCCTTCAGCCTGACTTCCATAGAAGTGTTCTGCCCACGTTAAAAAAACAATTGTCTCTGACTTTATGCAATTAGGTTTCTTATAGATCTTCTCCTATTATGTGGCTTTACACTTTTACAATAGTAGCTCTGTACAAATGGTGTCCCCTTGTTTGCTTCTTTTATATAATTAGTGTGATAGTTTTGGAAGGTTGAACAAGAGTTCACTCAAAGGCAGTTATTCATTGAAATTAGTAATGTTAGTTTGTTCAAAATGTTGTTTTGTTCAACAAACATTTTATTTTTCTTTAAGACAACGAGAAGCCCATGAAAGTGATAGAAGATGAAGATCTTATGGACCAGAATCTCATTAGTGAACTGAGAAGAGAATATGGAATGACATACAATGACTTCTTCATGGTGCTGACAGACACTGATATGAGGGCTAAGGTAGGGAGGAGTATATTAGCAAAATAACAGTCTTTGGACAGCAACTCTCATCATCTTCTACAATTACTCATTAAGTTTGAGGCTTCTGGTAACGGAAGTCCAAAACATGTAGTGGGCCAAAGGCCCGCCACTCCTGCTGCAGATAATGGAGTGTTCGATACACAAGTGAGGATGGTTAAGGACAGAGCAGAACACATTGCTATGCTAGTATTCAAGAAGGCAAGAGGAGCTGCAAAAAGTGAGAATGTCATTTTTCTTTTCTGTCCTGCAAAGATAAGGACTTCAGTCAAAAATAATTATAGGCAGAGATCTCATGTGTTCATGGCCTTCACTTCTACTACAACACTGTTACAAAGTGGTGGAAAGCGCTTATGATCCCCACCTTCACCAGCAATAATTTGGCTTTATGCATACATGACATATTCTAATCTTTCTTCCATTATAGAACTTGAGATGGCATGTTTAAGAGATAATCTGGCTCAGCCCAGGCACTGACCATTAGCTGCAGGCATTTCCAATTCTACACATGTCTTCATATCATGCCCTGGGAAATATTTAGTATTAATCTGCCTCTATGGATGAGGCTTCACCAATGTGTTGCAATAGGAATACAGATGCCTAGAAATTTGATTACAATTAAATGTCTGCTTCACACTTCCTTTTACAGCAATATTATGAGATGCCCATAGCCATGAAGTCTGTGTTTGATCTGATTGATACCTTCCAGTCCCGCATTAAAGATATGGAAAAACAGAAGCGTGAAGGCATTGTCTGCAAAGATGACAAGAAACAGTCCCTGGAGAACTTTTTATCAAGGTATTGCTTTAAAACTAGCCGAAAACTGTTATATATTTCTTTTGAAGTGATTGAAAACTTAGCCTATTTTGAATGTGTGCTCACCATTAGTTATTATTCAGTCATTAACACACACACACAAGGTGCTTGAAGTCTGGTCTATCCAGAAGCAAGACATCTGGACTCCTCAAAACTGCTGCTTAATTCCCAATGTGTGCTTCTACATTGTATAACATGGATAGGCGGAATGCTAGCAGTGGTGTTGTAGTAATTTTTGAATGGCAAGTGTTCACTGTGATAGTCTTCACAGCTACATTGCCATGGAGAGTCCATAAAATGCAGACTGTTATGTTGATCCATACCAACAGGCTTTCTATGATGCCACAGATCTTATTTGTGCAGCCAAGATCAAACTATCATCAAAATTATTTAAATTACAATGGGACTAGCTCATAACAATATTTGTTGCTGTGAAAACTCCCTTCCCTATCACCTGCTGTGAGGAAACAGGTAAGCCTGAGGTATGGGTCCAGCTGATATCATAGTCCCTGCTAATCAAATCTGGCTCCACTCACCATTGGACTTCAAAACTCACAAAATTTACTTTTTTCTCCATTACACCCCTGGGGTCCCACAAGGGAAGCCATAGTGGACATGCGGTAAGAACAGTATGCCTGAACCCAGGAATTTGTGATCAGTAACAGAACCAAGAGCCAGAATGGTGTAGTGGTTTGAGTGCTGGACTATGACTCTAGAAACCAGGATTCAATTCCTAGCTTGTCCAAGAAACACACTGGATGACTTTGGACAAGTCACATGCTCTCAGCCTCAGGACAAGAGGAAGATCTCTGGAGCAGATCTTTGGAATACATGTAGGGCTCCGATAGGGAGATTTTTTTCCCTTTGTCCACATCTGCTAGATTCCACTGTTAGGTCAAGAAAGTCCAGCTTTAGACACTACCCATAGTACCCAAGGGGATTCAAGCTCCAAAAGAAGAAAAACCCACAAGCACCTCCTTCCTTCCTTGCCAGTAAAATACAATAATAATAATCCCAATACCTGAAAGCAGTAACCTGAGACAGCTAGTTTCCTGTAGCTAATTAATAAACTACAAACCTTACATTTTAGTGTTGTTGTTGTGTGCCTTCAAATCATTTTTGACTTATGGCAACTCTAAGATTTAAATATATGTACTGTATGAAAAATATATGCACTTTATGATTTTTTTTCTCAACACACATCAGCAATCCATGGGGTTCGGGGCGGGCACGGCCGCTTTTGGAACTTGTATTCCATTTTAATCTTACCAAAAATTCTTAACAACTAAGATTAAAATTCAGAGTAACCTCAATCTCAGATTTGGTTAATTTACAAAACAGACTCATAGAGCTGGAACAGACCAAAAGAGACATCCAGCCCAGTCCCCTACCATGCAGGAATACACAATCAAAATACTCCTGATAGGTGGTCAAGCAGCCTCTGTTTAAAAATCTCCAAAAACCAACCACCCTATGCCACGGTCAAACAGCTCTTACCATCAAGAAGTTCTTCATAATGTTTAGGTGGAATCTCTTTTCCTGTAGTGTAAATCCATTGTTCCAGGTCCTATTCTCTGGAGCAGCAGAAAACAAGCTTGCTCCATCCTCAATATGACACCCCTTACAATATTTAAACAGGGCTATCACATTACCTCTTAACTGTCTCTTGTCTGGGTTAAACATACCAAACTCCCTAGGGCATGGTTTCCAGACCCTTCACCATTTTGGTTGCCGTCCTCTGGACATGCTCCAGCTTCTAAATATCCCTCTTGAATTGTGGCAATCTAGACATGAAATATCTCAGCTTTGGTTCAGACCTCACCTGGAGTACTGTGTACAGTTCTGGACATCACAATTCAAGCTGGAGGAATACCTGCTCCTCTTATCACCCGCATACTCCAGAATATGGGATTTTTGATGTTCTGGTCATTATATTAGCTATCCAGCCCTCAAATAAGGGATATCTCCTATAATAAAGGATCCTTGGCAATCCTAGTTATTTCAGAAATTCAGTCAGTGAATATTAATTATATAAACAGGAGATTGCTTTTGGCCATAGATTGTTTCTTAAATTTTGTGGTAAGCTTCCTTCTGGTGGATAGAGAGAGATGGGGACAGATATCTGACAGGGATAGTAACCTCAGGAAGGTGGAGGGGTTTCTATCCTCACTCGCTAAGATATGATTGTTTTAGGCTTGAATGCTGTCTAGCAAGACAGCTGTACTTATTTTCTTTGGATTTGTTCAGGTGAGTGTTTTCAAGGTTCTAACACATAATCTCCAGCTGTCCCAGTTTGGCACAGACATTCTCAATTAATAGTTTTTGTGGGTTTTTCGGGTTATGTGGCCATGTTCTATAAGAGTTTATTCCTGATGTTTTGCCAGCATTTGTGGCTGCCATCTTCAGAGAATGAGGATTAATCTTCTGTCATCCCACTTTTTCAGCTGCTTTGAAAATGTCCCATTTTCTCTTTCCTCCTCCTCCGTTTCTCCTTTGTCCTCAGATTTCTCCAATTTTTCCAATCTGAGTTGAACATGAAAAAATAGTTTGTACTCCATTAAGTTAGCAGGGGGAGAGGAAAGAAAATGGTAGGATTTTACTCTTCCCAGTAGGCTCAGGCAAAAGTAAATTGCAGCAACTTGCCTTGCCTGTTCTTTCTCCTTAATACCTTTTCTCATCTTGACCACATTGTGATGTTGTTTGGCCACATATATCTCAGTTTTCATGTGTGAAATGTTGTAGGGTATGGCACCAAGGCTTTTAGAAATTACTTTTTGGGATTATAACTCCATAATCTTCCAGCCAGTGTGGTTGCTGGCCTTGTTGGATTTGGGGTGGGTGGGTTCTGGGAGTTGTAGTCCAAAAATGTTATTTTATCCAAGCTCTGGATTGTCTGAACCTGCTTTGGGAAGAAAACTGCTTCATTCTTATGGGAATTAACTGCTTATAGTATGAAGAGCCATTTATAATCCTATTCTATTTACTTTTCAAATTCCAGTAGGGTAGAGATGGGCGAATCATTCTTTTGGTTTTTTATTTTATATTGTGAGATGCCTTGGGTCTTATATTGAGAGAAATGCAGGATATAAATTAAATAAACAAATACATTTTAAAATGAATGTACCTAATTTTCTCTTTCCAAATCAGCACGCCAACCAAATTACATGAATACTTTGATACTGGCACTTTTCCAAATGTCACAATGCAGTTTTCCAGTGACAAAATGTAGGTTGTATATTATAGAAAATTGCATGGAAAATTTATATATTAGAAGAAATGCATTAAAAAGCATACTATTTTTTGTGCAGATTTAAACATTTACAAACTGACTCAGGAAGAGGAGAAAACAAATTAAGATTGGAAAAATGAGAAACAAAATAGAAATTGACACACATGTCAGCCCCTAGTGTTTGGAAGAGCCATAATTGGGAAACAGATGTCTGACCTAGATAATAATGAGCCTGTGTTTTTGGAAAGGAGGAACCATGTAATATTGTGCAGAAATCGCTAATAATTAATCTAATAATTAATCTAAACTGCAAAATACAGGAATAGAACATCTATAAATGGAAATGTTCCAAACATATTTGTTATCGATGATGATGATGATTTCCTCTTCTACAATGGGCATCAGTAGATTGCTTGTAACCAAGAGACCTCTGTGCCATTTTGAGGGCTGGCAGTGCTAATTTGTTTTTTATAATTACCTCTCCTTTTGAATGAAAACAGCAGGAAGTGGCAACATTTCTCAGCCTCTGCTTCTCAGGGCACAGCATTCAAAATATTGATGTTGATTGCTCTTAATTTGTATGTCAAGTGCCAGTGAAGGGAACAATGTTGAGAACCTTATGGACTCATGAAGGGGAGGCTGCTAATTTGTCTCCATTTGGAAGGCCCCCAGTAAATCAATCTCTTTTAGGGGCATCATCTGTTTGTGCTTTCACTTTAGTATAAACTAGTTAGTTTAATATAGACTATATTCTGCCAGAAATTTTGGAAAACAAAGGAGTGCCCCACAGATTGGAAGCAATCAATATATATTCTCATCCGCAAAAAAGGAGACACAAAAGATTACAGTAATTACAGAACCATTGCACTAATTTTCCATGCAAGCAAAGTCATGCTCTAATTCTGCAGGAAAGAGTCCTAACATATATGTACGGAGAAATCCCAGAGGTGTAAACTGGATTCAGGAAAGGAAGAGGCACTAAGGATCACATCTCAAACATATGATGAACAGAGTTCACCAGGAATTCCAGAAGAAAATCTGTGTGTGCTTTATTGACTACAGCAAAGCCTTTAACTTCATAGTAAGGACAGCAACATCTGTAGCCATTTAAGAGACCATTTCCTGCTCTGAAAGTACTCTTGTAGCTATGTACATTTCTCTAAACCTAGTTAACTTAGGTTATTCTATGGAAATTTAATATTGTTTTGAAAGTATAAAATAACTTCACATAGGCTTTCCAGTCTTTTTGCTACAAATGTGTCAAGCCACCTGCCAACTTTTCTCTGCAAGGGAAAGAGAAAGTGATTTCCAAGTAGAGGCGAAAGAAACTCAGATGGAAAAAGTTTATTTCATTTAAATTAGTTCAGCTTGTGTAGTGAAACCTGCTGTATTTGCTGTTTTTACAGCAAAACAAACCTGACACTTAAAATGGTATTTCAGAAGCATTTAAGAATTATTCTTTCCTCATGTTTGCAACCTGATGCACATCCCTCCAACAAAATAATTTGAACTTTATAGCCAATTGAATAAATGATACTAAATTCAGTTTAAAACATTCTTACAATAAAATTGTGGATTAGAGAACAATCTGAATGTTTAGCACAGGCATGAGCAACAGTCTAAAAGCAGCTTATAGTAAAAATAAAAGCTCATAAGATTAGAAGCAATAAAATAAATCCCGATTGTTGCACAATTATGTTCAGGGTGTTTATCTGTTCAGGATTTAAATTATGAACTATTTGTTTAAAGAGGTTGTCTAGCTATGTTTAACTCTGATGATAGTTCACTCTCAGAATGTTAATTCCTCTTGATTTTCAGCAGATAAATAGCCTTTAGAACAAGTTTCACCTGGCTCTTTCTAAACTGGTTCACCTCCAGTGAAATCCACTCTTATGAGACACCACTTTAGGATTCTCTATGCTGATTATCTTCTCAAAATCAAGAAGATCAAACAAGTAAGCTCTAAGTAAAATTAATGAATGGACATAAAGATAAGGTGACTCCATTCAGTAAATAAAAGTGTGTTCATATTTACTTGGAGAAATCATTTTGTAAAAAAAAATTATACAATTACAAAAATAATAAAAACACAAATAAGAAACGTAATATAAACAATCAACATGACAAAAAAATAAACAGGGAATGATTTCAGGGAGTATTTGATTCTTCTTTCTAGATTGCCCTCATACCCATAATCCAAAAGTGCCTGCCCATTTTTTTCCAACACCTCTAAATGAGTTTTGTAAGGGAATGCAGGAGTGGGGATACAAATGAAATAATTCCCAAAAAATAAAGTTTGTTGGGGCAGCTCTTGAACAGTTAATAAGGTGGCCACTTGTGGCAAACATCTGGCTGGCTTGCCTTTCTATCACTCTTGCCCCCCATCTTCTTGCCCCACAGAGTATCCAGCACAGCACTCTTGTGAGCTACCCAGCATAAAGCTATAGTGTCTGGCAAATGTGTGCTGTCCCATAATTTTGGAATGATTTCTCTAAGTATGCTTTGCTTTTTATTCATTCCAGATTCCGATGGAGGAGAAGGCTGCTAGTGATATCCGCTCCCAATGATGAAGACTGGGCCTATTCTCAGCAGCTTGCAGCCCTCACTGGGCAAGCCTGCAATTTTGGTAATTCCTTCTGTTCAGAAGGAAGCCCCAACAGTCATGTAATGTTCTTGTTAAAAACAAAATGAAATAAGTACTGTATGAGGAGATTTGTGTCTAATACCTGAAGTGGGTCAGTTTTGGCTCCATACTCCCTAGCAAGGAGCTTTCTCCAACCAGGGAGTGATGTGTATCACTTCTATTTTTGGTTTTAGCCAGTTGGGAAGGGTTTGAGGGATCATGGATACTAAGAGAAACGATACTAAGAAAAACAAAACTGCCACTTGGAGCTTAGAAAAGTTACCTTCTGGACTCCAACTCTCAGAGTCCCACAACTATCATGGACACTGCCTGGATTCTGGGAGTTTTAATCCAATAAATAACATGACCAAGCTCTATAGCAAGGATTTGCAGTGCCTATGTGGCCAGGAGAGCAAGATGCTTAGATGTGATGTCCCTCAGATGGAACACTATCAGGCAGATCTGGTTTCAGCAGGCTCCTCAAGTGGACTGCAACAAGGATTGGGAATTAAGCTGCATAGATAATTCAGGGGCTTTCAGCATTTCTTTGCTTATAACATCTGTATCATCAAGAAATACCAGCCAATTACGAAGGTAGCATGACCTTTCTTTTTGCCTGTAGCCTTTGTGTGAACAGCTTGAACCAAGTGATAAAGATTTAGAAATACCTTATGTTTGATCCTTGCAAAACAATAGTTTCTAATAACAGTTAGCATCAGCGTTTGGATTATGGGGGAATGGTAGGGGGACCATAATTAAATCCAGATGTTCTCTGACTCTCCTTCTGATCAATTTTAATCAAGTCATAGTTAGGATATGCTTATAGAAGGAACAGTAGTGGTCCTGTGAACATTATCATCTACATTTTGCATTAAAACTATGCTTAGTTTTCATTTAATGGAAAAATCTTGCATCACCTTGACTCCTTCTTTTTACAGGTCTTCGCCATATAACCATCCTCAAGCTTTTGGGCCTGGGAGAAGAGATTGGTGGAGTGTTAGAATTATACCCAATAAATGGTGAGAAATGCTTTCCAATTTGTAACTGCCAATTTATTTATTTCATTTACATTATTTCATTTATATCCTGCCTTTCTCCCCAGAGAGACTCAAGACGGCTCACAGATAAAACCTTTTAAATTATTATAAAATTAAAACAATTAAAACATCTACATATAAAATCACATAAAATATATGCAATAAAATATAATATACAATCACATAAAATATAATTACGTTAAAAACAGACTAAAAACAGATTAAAGAAGACAAATCTCAGTGTTACTCTAGAGCTGTACTCCTATACAGTGAATATTTTTCAAGCAGTCAGTGATACAAACTACAGTAAATTTATGTTTGAAAGCAGTAGTCACCAAAACAATCTTGGGTTGTAGAACATAAACAGTGGTAACACATGAAGCGATGGTACAATCATATCCCATACAAGTGCTTGGCATATGGTTCAATGTACCAAGCAGTACCCTGATAGCTAGATCTGAGAGAGTACTAAGAGAGTCCCAGCTTTGGACCTTTTCGGAGTCCTAGTTTGGTACTATAGCAGACAATTATAAGTAAACAAAATATGCCTCTACTGCACCTTTTAAAGCTCAGTTTGGTATGTTGTGTACCTACTCTTCTCCCGATATCCCTTCTTTTATTCACCTTAACAGTACAGTCCTATACGGATATGTTCAGAAGGAAGCCCCATTAAGATAAATGGGACTTATTTCCCAAAAAAAGCATAGTACACAAGGGCTTATCCAGACTGGTGATTTCTGCCTATTAATGTTGCTTTGTGTCCAAATGCTCACCTTACTTTTAAAAAAAACTTGATTAGAAAGGTGGAACATATTGATTTATTTTTAGACATCTTGCTTGTGAAGTGGGTTTTGACATTAGATGTGGATTTTCCCAACACCCTCGAGTCCTCCAGATGTGTTTCCAAATTATTGTAATTCTCACATGACCTGGAATGCAAATCCACCTGAACTCAATCATTATGAGCATGGGAATCTTGAAAGATTCACACTTTCAGTGTAAGTCTTTTAAAAGTGTGACTCTTTTGAGTCAATTGAAGACTTTATGAAAGATTGGAAACCATTTAAGGATTTTTTGAGTGATAGAAAATCTAACGACGTAATAATCCGTGGCTCTGGTTATTAGTAATTTTAGTAGGATGATTTAGTGGATCTGTAATGGTAGAATAGTATTTTTCTTCTTTTTCCTTTTTCGGTTCATTACAGTTGTGGGGAGGGGCAGAGCTCTGCTGTGTATTAGTTGTCTCCCCCTCCTTTTCTTCTTTTTGTTCTTTTATCTTTGATTACTTTGATTGTAAATTATGATTTGTGCTAAAACTTAATCTAAAAAATAGATTCACACTTTCAGTTTGTATGGCAGGATTATATGGTCAACCAGTTCACCTCTTGGGGGACTATTTTTCAACGATCTGTGGTCTTTGTCTGATTTTGAGGGTGACAAGAATTATACTATAGGGGATGATTCCTCCTTCATTAGCTCTACAAGAGGCTAGAGGTGGATGCACACTGTCCTATTGCTCAACACACAAAATCTTATCCCTTTTAGAATATGGTCACCTTGGAATAATAATAATAATAATAATAATAATAATAATAATAATAATAATAATAATAATAATAATAAATTTATTTATATCTCGCCTCTTCCGTTTTGAGGATCGAGGCGGGTAACAGCAAAGTTTATAAAATATACAACAATAAAAACAACAAGACCCCAGCCCAACCCTCCCTCCCAAGTATAAAACTGAACAATAAAACATGGTTAAAAATACATAACAATATAACAAAGTTA